>NC_060241.1:31594508-31897538 GCF_021155785.1 Neodiprion fabricii
ACGAAATGAGGACGCCTCTGGAGCTCAACAACCCTAAATTTATAGCTTAACTGCGCCTCAATTGACTCACTTAAAGCTTTTTGTAAGACGTTCACATCGATTGCGGATCCCAGGCTCGTCCTGCAAGCGATTGATTTTACCAAGTTGGTTGGTTTTAAACCACAGACTTAAGATGATAAGCGTTAGGATAACTTGCGGTTTTGGTAATCCAATCTTGGAAGTGGAGAAAAAATTGAAAACAAATCAAACCAGATGATCTCCGTAATATCAGAGTGCAGCTTAGTGTTTGGAGAAAGAACTGGTTCTGAAAATCATAAAAACGTACGCCAATTTGCGATTGAATTATTCGCCCCGAGGAGTGTGTTTACGTACTTATGTATATAAAAATCTAACCGCAGAAATATAAATCGTGATAAAGCTCCGAGTGACGATGTAGATATTCTGAGGTTCGCAAATAATCCCGACCGTTTGTCGGCAAGTTTTTCTCCAACACGGGCAACGATGCGGTGAAAATTAGAATTAATTTCCTGCCAGAGATTGCAAGCAAACTCGAATCCTCATAATTTAATAAGCCACGTTTGCTCGCAATTCCTTTATCCAAATATTTGATTCCTCAACGATTTTCCGGCGAAAACGGCTGATGAAAATTAAATTGCTTGTTCATTACCGCATCCGGATCACGCGAATCAATTAGGTTTCTGATCATGATCGTATTAGTCCGACGAGCGATGAACATCTGTGAAGCTTACAGGTATACTTTTGACCCCTTTTTAATCAGCCCAAAGCCGCGTCCGTCGCCGGCCGGCTGACCTGCGGAAAAGGGATAAAAAGCGAAAAATAATGTTCATCATTTGAACCCTTGGTAGCACAAGTCGGACGCTAGGGACGCCGGGCGTCGAGGCGGCGCGCGTGATATTGCGTGGGATCGATATCATGGCGCCAGCTAGCCTCTAGGTATCCCGTTAACGGTACACGTACAATCTATAAGGTGCGCTATACGTAATTTTCATGCTTAAGTCCGTCGCCCGCGGTCTTCACGCGGCTTAATCCCGACCCCGGTTGGGAGAAGGGTGGTGGCTGTGCATTCGAGGTATAAAGTTCATAAAATTGCAGACTCAATTTACGGCCCGACTCTTGTTACGCCGATCTGCATTGAAGACGAGACTCGAGGGGCTTCGAAAGAAATTTGCATCGTTTCACGTGGAAGGTGAGATGTCCGTCGTACTCGTTTCGAGCCGCGTCAATCAGTCATTCAAATTCACCCGAGGTTGTGCAAAGTTTCTCGAACTTACGTAGTCGGAATTACGCGAATTCGTGTGAAGTCACTCGAAGGCATGCGGAGTCACGAGAAACTGTCTAAAGTGAAACGGAGTCAGTGGTAAAAGCCATGTTTGTTTGATTGACGAAATTTGGAGCATCCACGGTTAGAAAAAAAATGTCCCGGCAAGTCCACTACAATTTTTGGGTTGGTTTGACCATTTTTCGATGTATTACCAAGCAAAACGTACAAATTAAATGTTGATACGGCAATTTTAATGTTAAAATTACAATAATTTGTGTCACATTTACTAACAGAAATGTAACAAATAGCTCAAATATGAAGTGGACCTGCTGGGACATTACGTTTAGTTCAATTTTTCTACAAGTGTACTTTCGTCTTTAGACTTGAAACTAATTATAGCGACAGCTCGTAACTTGGAATAAAAATATTTGGCTATTTAGGGAATAATTGGATAATAAACTTGCCGAAGCGAGACACCCGCTACACTGATGCGAGTAACGATCCAGTAATTGACTTTCGTCGTGTTAAATGAAAAAAAAACTAGCTACGTTTTATGAAATTATTCTCGATGCAACGGTTACAAGTATATATGTTCTTCGGTAATACATCACCTACCACCGGAACAATTTGGTTCTTTTCAAAAATTTTTGCAAACCTTGGTGAGTCCGTTCAACTAAGAGTTTACAACGTAAAGATCAACGGTTTCGTACTGGGATGTTTGAGTGGTTATTCTTGCTTTCTCCGAGATTTAAAAAGCAGCAAACGGCTCCTAATAATATTAAATATCAGAATCAACAGTTCGATCGTTGAATCACTGATTTTTTTCACCGTACGACATTTTTAAAATCACTAATCCTTATGTCGATGAATGTATGATGCTGTTTTACTTTACAGAGGGTTTTAAAGTTCGTTAGACATCCTTATGCATTAGGATCACGGTAATTTGAAATAGAGTACCACTTCCCTACACAAGTATATTATATATGATACTTCCGTACCACTTTCCCATTATCGATGTAATTGCATATTTGCATAGAATAACCTGTAAACACCGGTGTGTAGGTGACTATCGTAAAAATAACACGTTGGCTTGCTCTTTCCATGAAGTAAACAGTCATCGCGTACTTGAGAGCTGGAACTGGAGGTACTTTATAATCCGCGTGCTACCTTCCGACAGCCGAATGTCACGACCACTTAAACACTCCTCTTTTTGCTGCCGCTCTGTACGTATGCGGTAAAAAGCCAAGGGTCAATTCACGCTGCACAAACTCGCTACTAATACATGTGGCACAGTTTTCCAACTTGCATGCAGTACTGCCTTCACTCCGTCTAAACATGACACATGATGTAGGGTATTGACCTCCAGGATTTCCATTTGATTACCGCACTCCGATACTTGTGGAATGAATTCCAGGGAAGGAAGAACTTTAATGAAAAACCCTTGGAGACCATTTTAATAGTTCATGTTCCAAGCTTTCGTTTTGTAAACGTGAAAAACCGTTCGACCAATTCAACTTGTTTCAGCGGATAATTACTAACTTATCGATTTATCGACATATGTTTTGCTGTAGATTTATCGAGTTACAGCCGTACTGTGACTGTGAACGCAATGAATTGTCAAACACACGAAAGAAACGACTGAGAAGTTAGACTCGTCGGTTGACGACACTGTGAACTGCATACGACGAAGTTCCAACAGTTAATTTTGAGCCACGGCCTAGGCGTCATTACGGCCAGAGGAACATCCAGAAGCACGTTGCATGCTACTAATCGCTGCTATGTCGTCCCTTCATCGAATATACATGGGATAGTCGAAGCATAGACGCAGAGTGAGCGAGTACGATGGGTGTAGAAGAGCCCGGGACTCTTACAGATGTCGCGTGGTCCGCGTTTTCGCCAGATGACGAAGACCGCGAGGATAGTCGGGGTTAATTGGCTACGTTTCAGTGAAACAGGCGGAGGTATGCATAGGCTCGGGGGTGGGCCAGGCACGGTCTGCGCCATTTGTCGGAGATCCGGTGCGGCCTCAATATCCGCTCTTAATAGCCGCCCGCGCCAGTCCCTCGAGTTAGTACAATGAGCGCCATATCGCGATGAAATTGGCGGGTGCTACGCCCCTCCGAGCCGAGTTTGCTCGATATCCTTGTATTGAGAAAGGAGGTTAACAGCCCCGGGATCATCGGGCATGCATTCTGGATCAGGTCGAGGACGAGGACCCGAATGAACGTCGACAGAACTTCGTCCTGGCCGTCGTGTAACCCCACGAAGCTATTTGGAATGGTTCGATTCATTGAGTGGTCAAGGTCCCAAAGGTCAATAACTCGGGACCATCGATCGTCGCTTGGAGATTGTGTTTACCTTGGCGAACGGCTGGCTTACAGATTTCTTGGATTCGGTCTGTTCCATACAATGCGAATGTCAACATATAGACAATTTCTTTCCATCACAGACATCGAGTTTTTGTAGTGCGTAA
The DNA here is from genome assembly GCF_021155785.1 of Neodiprion fabricii. NCBI lineage: Eukaryota > Metazoa > Arthropoda > Insecta > Hymenoptera > Diprionidae > Neodiprion > Neodiprion fabricii. The sequence goes on from NC_060241.1 coordinate 31,598,264, forward strand.
CACGCTTAGACCATGATGACCGGTTTCATGTAAAGAACCCTGCTCATGGAGTTGCTCAATGGTGCAGAAATCGACGCAAACATGGTGAACAACGTCCAGGCACCGATCTAGCCTCGGGACTATTTTCTTGTTCGAATTTCAAGGCGTGAAGGAAACGCTTGAAATTGCCACACTTGTACTCTTCCAGTTCATCATAAAAATGTATTGCGTAATTTTGTTCGTTACATGTATGAAAAAGCTCGGTCATAAATTAGTTAAACTCTTCATAACGATCGGTTGGCACGGTTTAAAGTTGTGGCATGAATTTCCGCTAAAAGCCGTTTGGCATAATCATGCGATACGTTCCGTTCCGCACGTACCATATTCCGTTGCATTATGCCGTGGTCGTAGTCGCGGGAAGATGATTATCATAAATGGCCTTTGGTGGCGGTTGATCGACCAAACTCTCGTTTCAGCGAGCAGTTAGTTAGTTAGTTAGTTGTCAACTCGATACAAGTTAGCACCGTCTAGGAAGTTCACTTACCTAGTATACTGTAGGTGGGTACCCTTTGAGGATTGGTAGGAGAACTCATCTTCCCGGGATTTGAAGTGAACCATTTGCTGCGAATCTCTCTCGATCTTCGTATTACACACTCTTGCTTCGAGTTTGCTATTGAGAGAAAATCAAAGGGTGAACTGCATACGTGGATCGAGCGAAATATTATTTGATTAAGTTTAGATTAAGATTAAGAATTAAGTATTATTAAGTACAGGCGATACACGTTATACTGTTTATAGATGAGAAGAAAATCTGTGACACACCAGAACGAGATATTTTAAATGTTCTTCATCATCGAGGAATTCACGAATCCGAATCTGAGACATGTTTTGATTAAAGATGGAGAATCGTCTTCAAATGTAATGGAACTTTGGTTAATCATCTACTCGCTGTCCTCCTTCGAATCTTGTCCATGCAACTCTTCACGTTCTGTAATCCTGTTATGTAAATCTACCGTGTCCTACAGCGGATCATTCCGCGGTTCGCCGTAACTGACAGTGTCGAAATTGTGAATTCCGGTGAATCTTCCCCTTGGAAATCGTGAATTTCCACTAGTTCGTACGTAAAGTGTCATCTGCTCCGATGGTCTATGGCAGGGACGTCGCCACCGATGTCAAACCCCGAAATAGAAGGGTAGTGATATACGGATGGGTTATTTTTAGACGCGAAGGGTCTGTTCGCCTGGAAAAGCAGGGTTCCCCCGATTTTGCGTGATCAGCGGCACTACGGACTGCACTGAAAGAAGGGGACGGGAAACGCTCGACCTGCCGACGGTGCCTTGCTAACGATTTTCCGGCAACCTCGAGTGATCAAACGTTAGACGAGTAGGTACGCTAAATAATATCGTGACAAACTAACAAAACTGTCCATTAAACGCCGGTGAACAAATAAACTCTGTCATACGGTGAGCAGCGAGTTAACGATCGATGCATGGTTCGGACGAAAAGGTAAATTTTCATCAGATTTCTTTATCGAATTCTGTACAATTATATCGATGGTCGGTAGCGCGATGATGAATTCAGATTTTACACACCCCTAAATTACGTATCATGGAACGCAGTTTCGGAACTTCGTGCGAAATGCGGTGTATGGAAATTTGGGGATCAACTCTAAAACTACTCGGATCTTGAGTGTCGGTTAAAGGAAACGCCGCGATGGGGTTTGATCGAGGTATTAGAACGTAATATGCGTGAGTACGAGGCGCTATTTCGCTTGATATTCGGATCACGTGTTGCCCATACACACGTGCCTCTATCGGGTGCTCCGCGCTGTAATTTACTCGAGCAGGTGTGCGACGTGGCTTGTTAGACCGAACCGAATTAAGTTCACCTGCCGTGCGGAAAAAAGAACCAGTTCAATTTACAGAGCGGTATAATTCACCCCCGACGACAGAACGTGGCGAGTTTTCGTTTGAAGATAAAAATCTTTCGCTGAAAATGAAGCGTTTTTCACGTATTCCCTGAACGCGAATGCAAAATTATATCGCAGCGGTGAAGGATTTTCGCGTCTTCGGTTTAGCTGTATCGCCATGCAGAGAGTAGGAGTTACTTTATACGTACGTATAAATTATTCTACAGACATGTAACGCGTTTAGCTTGTTGGAGTTTGCTGACACGGCATGAATTTTAAATCGGAATTTTGTGTACTTCGAACTTGGTTTCAAAGAGGACTCTTTTTGCTGCGAATGCGAGAGCTTTCGAGGCATGAAATTGATCTGACAACCAGGGGACGCGAAAATAAAAATAACGATAATAATGTGTGGGGGTAAAAAAAAAAAACGAGGGTAGAAAAAAGAATGTTTTACGTTTCTTCTGTGCGCGGTTGTGCGATATTGGGGCGTGCTTTGGAAAGTTAGAATCTGAAAATCCAGACGGTTGGCGAGAATCGCGGATAATAAAAGTATTTTGAAATAAAGCTCATACTTCCTGTGCGAATACCGGTGAATACGGGATGGAATAAAACCGGATGTAACGTACCGCGCGTACTGACCGAGTTGACGTTTTTAATACCACGTTTTTCTCGCGGCTTTTTTCGGAACACTTTTTTTTCAACCCACTGGCGGTAAATCGGGAGAACAATTTCGGGATATGGATTTTTGACATGAGCAGGTGGAGGCGCGTGATTTCGGACATCGTTCCGGCAAACAGCCTCGTGTATTCACAATTTACGTTACGCGTGTTCACTAAGCAGACCGTAAAACTTCGAAACGATGAACAAAACGTCTCCGGGTGTAAGTTAATACGGCTCGAGTCTAGCCGCACTTCCATCCCTTATATTATTGTAATCTTATGCGCCGGGAGAAAGCCCTTTGCGAATTTAAGCTCGGAGCTTATGTTGCATTACGGGTAATCCCCGTGGGCTAATCCTGAATCCCAGAACGTTTGCACTGAGGTTCGCGTTCCTCGAATTAATGTTTCGCTTCAGGTTGATGCAATCCTACACGGCTACCCGGTGTATGGAAAACAGCAACCCGCCGATGTTGGCTTAGGGTTGCAACGTTCTAAACAGACCGCTCAGACAAACAAACCCTCGCAAGAACAAGCCTGCCAATATTTGACGTTGATTGTTACCGCATTTACATCATCGTCGTCCACAGCTACTCGATCATTCGGATAAATACATCAACACTCCTGCAAACATCTTGAATGAGTTTTCTAATAACGTGCAACTTATGAAAATTATTTATTACTACTACCCGTCCAACGCAACGTTGTTTCATCCATTAGCAAATAGCTTGGAAATTGAAAATATTCCAATACTAACGAAGAATTTGGATGAAACTGTGCAAAATTTTTGCCGACATATCAAAATATTTTTATAAATGTTTCTACTTAGTCCGGGAATATTTTGTTCAAAAATGTTCTTCGGTAATTAATTTTAAACGGAAGAAGATATTGATTTGGTTGAAAATATTCTTCAGCGAAAAAATTATTTTTCTTCTTTCTTGGAAAGACGAGAAATTTCACTTCAAACCTAGATCCACACAGGAATTCGGGGTTCTGTATCTATTTAAGGGTGTCGTCGTGTTCGAAAAGTGGTTGAACAATAAATTGGCAAAAGTTCAAGGACGAGGATTCGAACTAGGAGTTCTTCAGCCACTCAGAATGAAACCGCAGATAAAATGAATAAAACGAATGTCAGAAAATGACTACAACCCTATTATCGTCACTATTATAACCCTTTTTCTCTCCAGTTTTCTCCGACTGCACACTGCATCGTTATACCTATAATATATACTCTGCTTGAATACTAAGTGTGAGCCGAAGATTGATATAGGAAAATATCGACAGCTTCTCCTAATTGGTTTTTTTTTTACAGGAGTATAAGTAATGAATGAAAACCTGAACCGAAAGGGTTTTCATTCGGTTCCGCACAACGAAGAAACTTTCTCATGCAATCTGCACTTCCTACTACTTTTACCACGCGTTGTTTTGACCGAACCTGCGTAAATGAAATGTAGGTACAGTAAATATCTCTTGCAATTGCCGGTGCAGTAAGGATCGACCAGGATAATTTATTTTTGTTTTATGTGATATAAAAATTAATCAAAAAAATGTTGAGGGCTTCAGACAATCTCCATCCGCTTCATGCTCAGTTTCAAAGGCTTACATGGGTAGCGAAATGTGGCATTAGACTTCAAATAACGGGAATATTTATAGCCTAAGGGACGAACTTGCGTACTAAACTTGTTTGTACAACGGACGTCAAAGAGAAACGAGGAAATTTCAGGGTCTTCATTGATTCACGTGCCTCTATAATGCGGATGATTAGACGTTCAGCTAAACGCCTATTCCGAATCTCGCATACCCACGGAAAATCAATTTAACGAATAACATATATAATGGTATCGTGTAGGAAATCAATTATAATACAGCTTAAAGGGAACCAGTCGGTTAACATATCCAAGGGAAAAGGAACAGCTGTTGTACATATTCGAGGTTTCATTACCGGGCAGAAAAATAAAAATCGAGCCACTTATTGGCTGGTAGAAAGGAGATAATCTCACAATGTTTCAAATTTTCATTATCTTTCTCCGAATTATCGGATCGCAATAACACGAGGGGGTGTATTTTTATAACTCTGCGAGAATCGGAGCGTAGAAAGAGGGAAAAAGAGGAAGTGCGAGGTGTTGTGCGAGAGCCTGGAAGAGAAGCCAGTGAGGAATTTGAGGTGAACTGACGTTGTAATTTATTTCGCCGATATTATCATGGCTTCGATTATATGCCACCCTGCCATTTTCCTTACCCAGTCTAATTTCCCAGCGTGCCGACCGTTTTATCACCAACCACCGGCAGCTTCTTTGATTCTTGATAATAAAAATGTGGTCTGAAATTGGAAGATCAGGCGTCGGGGAAAACGACCTCGCCAGATGTCTTTAAGTACTGCCGAAGGCTTCGGCACTTTTTCTTATATTCTTTTCTATTTCACGAGAGCTCTTCGCTGCTCCATTCGAATATTTTCAACCCAATTACCAACGTAATATCTTGGCCGGTAATAATGATTATAATGATAATGATAATATTATTTCGGTTAACGCGTAATCACGCTGCACCCGTTACGGCGCTCATTCATATTGACAATCTGCTCAGTTTCTTCCGAGCAAACTTTTGCCAACTTTCCCGCAGTGAAAATTAGTCACGCGACTCAATCTCATATTTAAAGGAGGCTGGTCGGCCGAAAAACGAGCCTTTTTATTAAATTCGTCAACAGTTCGTACATCCGATATATGTTTTCTGTGTCAAAAATTTCTCTTGAAAAATTCGAAAGTGGGAAACACTGAAAATATAAATTAAAGTTTCGATACCAAAGCTTAGTTTCGAATCGGTTCAAAACGGTAAAAAATATAATTTATTTTCTACAAAGTGACCATAGCAAATTTCTTTGTCTTCTGCCGTCAATTCAATACTGCGATTTTTTTTTCATCATAATTAATATCGAGTTAAAAAATTGGGTATTTAACAATGTCAACGTAATAAAAAAAAAAGAACATTATGTTTGAACTTGTAGAAAATATAGTATATTAAATTAAATGAGCCATCGTAAAGTGAAATCGAACGAATCTGTAAAATTGTTAATCATTTTGACGCAATCTGAAAAGAACCATCGATAGCCAAAATTTTTAAAGAGATCTTCACAGCTTATGTAAACGTATAATAATTTTACGAATACTCGAAGTACAAATACAACTTGTGATAAGATTAATAAAAAGTTTCAATTTTCAGCCAACCAACCTACTTAATTAATCCTGAGCTGCATCAATTTCCAAAAGAATTTCCACCGGGCTGCAATATAAAATATGCAAGCTTTAATCAGCTCGCGCTATTCGCACAAGTTCGCCAACATTTTTTCCTCTGGAATTATTTTGCCACAAGAGTCAACGTCTTTCGTGCATCTCGCCTCGAATTTTTGGCACCTAGTCTCTGCCTCAAGCAAGTGAAAATAATGTACATTTATTTCAAAATGTATTCGCTTCCTGTATTGCTTTCTAACATCGTCACAGCAGGCGTAAAAAATTATTCCATTCCATCAAATTCCGTTTCTGTATAATCTTTCTTATCTTTTTCAGGAATATGTGGGGCCGAGCAAACATGGGAGTCGTCGTCCTGTTCTTGGTCGTCCTCTGCACCATTGCTAATGCGGAAGGTAAGTGGCACAACGATCATAGAATGGGGTGATTTTTTTCCTTGTATTGTGGCTTTTTATGTCCAATTAAAACGGATTGATTTCCCGTCCAAAAAGTGATCGACAAGCTCTTGATCCGAGTCTGACGTGGAGCAAATTTTCACGCGTGCAAATTGAATTTCCTGCTATTCCGAAAAGGCCACCATTATCTTTCGTATATCCTGGTCTATTTCGGCGCGCAAGATTGATTGACCCGTTTTATATACGTATGTATGTATATATATCTGTACACATGTATGTGTGCATCGAAATTGGCGAAATATACGAAAAATAAGCGGCAAACCGTCAATCATAGAGATAGTTCTCCTTTTCAGGAATTGTGACTCGGATACTCGCCAAATTGGGCACGAAAGACTTTTCCTCACGAGAGAACACATGTCGCCGAAAGGATGTGCTAGCTAAATTTGCGAACGTGACGCGATTCACAAACGCGTCTTATGTACCACTCGGATCCTATTTTCCGGGCAAACGTTTCGAGACTCCAAATGCAACTTGTACTCGCGCAAGCTTTTTCCACGTTATTAAAAAGCTTCACGAACAATCCCGCTGAGCGGATGAGCCGATGATCCGACCGCGTCCAGGATCACTTTATTTTCACCCCTGATATAGTGTCATGTTAATTCACTACGGAACGTGACGAGGAAATTTCGCCAAGATAATTACGTCACGTGTTCCGGGGTGATTGTTTCACTTCCGCGTGTCGAAGGCATATACGAGTCTGTTGGTTCTTTACGATATGTGTAAAAGGTGGTAGAAATGGTGAAAGCGAGCCTCGATCGATGGTTGAAATACGGCATGTTTGTCCCTGGGCAAAGTTTCTTCTTGTAAATAACGACAACGGAAATAAGAATAATTGTAACGGGACGCTGCAAAGGTATAATTTACTTTTTAATAATGGCGATATTTCGTCTTTGAGATCTCAGCGTCGGTATATCTTCTGAAAATATTCTGATGTTCTCGCTGAAATTCTTGAGTTCTTCTGCCGAACAGACACGACGAATTTCTTTCTCCTTTGAGATAAAAGAAACGAGCAGCTGGTATTCATTCGAGCCAGACAGAGTCTCCTCTGTGAAATAGCGAGTATCGCATCGTCTGATGAATGAAAAAAAGAAGGAAGAAGCGAAGCGCGGCCCTCGCAATCAGAGCTTCGTCTCTGCACCGCGTCGTTTACACTCTGGAGAACTTGCTCGCTTATGTAACCTAGCATTTTCACGTACAGGCATCCCGCGTACGGTACAAATATGTCTGTGTATAAAAATATCGAGAAATTCAATTTCAATATTGAATATCGCGACGAGAGGCAAGGAAATCCGATGCGCGGTAATCAGATTTAAAATCCTTTTCCTCTTGAAAATGAGAATTTAGTGCTTGCAGTGATGAGGAAATAAGTCGAATCCTTGCCCGTAGATGTTTTCTCGTACTTTAAACTCCTTGACAGTTATTATAGAATTGGACAATATTATTTTTTGTCCCCTGATTTCTCGTTACACTAATCTTGGTAACTTGAGCCTCATCAGGAGAGAGCTTTTCGTTCTATTCGATATCAAAAGTGTATCAAGTGTTGTGGAAAACTTTCAAGGCATTGTGAAGGAAAATTCATTAGTGAAATTTGGTGCATTACGAAACGAGTCCTAAAATTTTCAATGGGTGATACTATACAAGATTTCCTGAGGAACAAAGTTCTGCGATAAAAAATCACGCGTGAAGAATGTTACAATTTATTTCAGTGTAAGAGATAAATCTTCGAAAAGTTTGTTGGGCGTAATATTTTTTTCTCCAAAGCCTGGCACTTGAACCTGAAAATTGTAGGGGACTGATCTGTTTTATTTTTACATCTCATAATATTATCAAGTTTCTAGTCAGCTTTTACACAATTTCAGTGAGGTTTCTCTTTAATTAACGCAAAAAGTTGAGTCCTCGAACTTTCGACCACAACTGTTCCTCGCCTTTTCGTTTCTTCCCTCCGGCGATTAGGCTCAGGAATTTCTTGAAATTGGAAAACTCTTTCGAGACAGTGAAATTCGCACGGTACGTAGGAAGGTTAATTTGGAATATGAGAATTGCAAAACAAAAAGCCCCTTTTATCCGAGAAAAAACGAGCTGGTTGAAAGTCTGTCAGGTGATTTCCGATCGGTTGCTTCATTGGTGCGCTAACTATTGTTTTTCCTTAGATATCATCAGCTGCTATCGGTTGCGAAATCGTCAACCGGTAGAATGCGTGTGTATACATATAATTCGATTACCGAATATTTATGACATTGAATGAGAGAGAGCAAATCAATATTTTTGAATAGATTCTGCATTAACTGGTTATTTTGAACTTATATATAATGCACCCGTGGCTTTCGTGACTGTAAATTTGTTTAAATCGGATGTTCGAAACGGTTTTAAATATTAAACGAAATTGAGCCCAACGTCGCGTCATCGGAGGAGTTTTTGCTTTCTTGTAGCAGCGTCAGTTCCGCCGTTGGAGAAATCGCTTAAATATAAGCGTCAAAAGATTCGCCCGAGTCTCGACTCGCAAAGTTTTTGACATAATATTATGCAGAGTGCGGACTTGCCGTGTGAGAACTTTAAATCTTGTTAATTATTTCTAGCGGTAATTTACCCTCCGCAATTTTCCTCTCGCTCACTGGCGCAATGCGTAGATCTATACCAACGAACCTCTTGATTGGATCGCGGAACAAGTGCAGTAAAAAGCGTAAAAAGCTTTTTCCTGAGCGCAGTCGTGATTTAATTTCCTGGGATCACGATTCGGTTTCACCTCTCAAGCATAATCTAAACTTTCCTGCTTTAAAAGGTACGGCTGCTGCTCCTGAAACAATCCAACGATGTACTTTTGCTTGATTGGAATCCGTGAGATACGTGTGCGATTTTCTTTCCAAACTTACGAGAGACCAAAAATTTTCATCATCCGAAGACACGATGATTTTTTTGCTTGTCATTTTTGGCCGAGTTTCAAAATTTTCTTCCTATTATGGTAAATATAGACGATAATATTTACTGTACAAAAATTTTTTTCGCGATTTCCTCCACTGTAGTGAAAGTTGTTTGTTTTCGGAGAAGAACGGTGCCTTGTGAAGAAAATTTGGACCATGAAGTGTACCTTAAACTTTACGAATACCAACTGGTTTTACTGATAAATGGACCTATATGTGCTTTCACGAATCGATCACGTAGCATGTGGTTCTTGATATTTGAACAGCGCGTATCAAGCGTGTATTCGGGGATTTATAAAACACTGAAGAGAAGTCAATATTCGCATCCGCTGGTAATTAATCAGTTTCCGTGAGATACAGCGGAGGTTTCGCCGTAGGCGTTCGACTTTCGACCCCGTGAATAATAGCAGTACACGTGAATACAGCCTGCAGTATACATGTTATATACGTATGTAGTGTATACGGTATATTTCACAACTCTTGTGAAAAGTTCCCGGGGAGGAACAGCCCGTAGAACCCCGGGAGGCAAACAAAGTTCAAGTAGAACTTGATTCGAGTTTGAGAATTGTTTCCGAGGTAGCTGCTTGCATGCTTAGAGAAGAGGGCGTTGAAATTTTACGCGGGGTAAGACTTTCAACTTCAAAATTTCGTCCAAGCCTCGGTTTTGAGAAAAAAAAAAAAAAAACAACAAATTGATACCCAATTCAATGAAAAGGTTGCTTTAGAATGATAGCTGATACAAATAATTTAGTCAACATAAATTTTGTCTGGGTTGAAAAGCGTTGGTCCACAAGTTGGCACGGCATACCCTATATATTTTACCACACTGTGCAGATAAACATCGGGTCGCACAATTCGATCGTTCAATTACAATTTACTCCGCCTCGTGTTGCCTCCACACACGGATTCATGTACCCCAATTTATCATTAGTGTGAACACGCAGCATTTCATTCTCCCCCTTTTTCCTCGAGCAGTGATGTATCGCCTCTATTCGTTAGGCTTTCGGGAATTTTACGGGTATGCAGGGCCTTCGACCTGTGTCAAGATGGTCCTTAATACGAAAAAGCAGAGGACGAAAGAAAACAGCCAGACTCTTTATTTCCGCACCTTTTTCTACCAACGTCTCTCCCAATGTCGAGAACAGGTGTTAAAACACGAAAAGAAAACGCCTTGTTTATTTTGCGTTAGTTGTTCGACCGACTCTTAAACAACTGTATAAGAATCGATGATTTGTTTTTCACACGACATCGGAACAAAACTTTTATTGAACTGGCATATAAAGAAAGAATTATTTGATGTTACCAAAAACGTAACGCGAAAAATGTATCAAAATTGATTTAAAAAAAGCTATCAAAACAATAAATTAGCTTATTGAGCGAAATCGCATTTATAATCGATGCATCATTTTTTTTCTGGCGTATTCGGTAAACGCGATAAATTTTTTGCCGTGTGTGACTTCGAGAAGGCAGAAAGAGCGATGGCGGCGGGTATGGGATAAACCTACGATCCAGATCTCCAGAGAAATATGTTGCGCCCGATCCTTAAAGTCGCTGTTACGCTCGGGAGGATTTTATTTCCGTGAGTAAGGGAAAGCCGGCGTGATTCTAAAGCGCGGATGTCACGAGCGCTATCGCTGGGATGTTGAAATTGCGTAAACTCATCCCTGAAGAAAAACAGGACATGCGGTGGAATGTACCGAAATTGGATGGCTGCTGAGATGTCTGGAATCGAAACCGCGCCGCGTTGTTTCGCTTTAGGTACTCGAGCCCACGCAGACGTTCGATTTTCTACCTCCGTACCTATATTCCCAGTTTCGAGGGAAGAATTGCACTTTTGAAGCGAAAGCTTCGAATAAATCGCCGTCCCGTCTTGAAACAAAATTTCCTTTGTCATTCTGTTTTCTCTGTCTCCTCTGGTTCTATTTCGAACGTAGGGTAGGTTCGAGAAGAACTCGGCGTTATTCACCACGCGATGAAAAAATATTGACTTATACTTCCGCAGAGTGAATATATTTCAAGCGAAATTCCCTCGCAAGGTTTGAAAATTCCAATTTTATATGCCTCTGTTGGACAGATGTAAATTTCGTATTGACACGTGATTTTATTCCGTTTTCGGCGGCGGCTTGCAATAAATTTTCTTATCCTGCGCTAAACGATTGCCGAATTTTTTAATTCACCAAGTCTTGACTCAAGCTACGGATTTTAAACGCCGAATAAAACTCCTCGAGCTTTTCGAGTTCACGCATTCAGCGCGTTTAACTGTCACCCTTTTATCCGTCGTGTTACAACGTCTGCTCTTTTCTTGCTTCGACAGCACGTGTCAGCGGGATCCATCCATTCCTCCGTATTTCACTTCCGCAGTACGAATAAAATGGAATCGAAAATTCACACGGTTTTTTTTTCGCACCGCCTTTTCTCCACCCTTCTAAACGCCGAGGGATGTTCTGTCAATTTGCAGTGATGAAAAAGAGGATAAATCATACGCACTCAAATCACCGTTAAACTTTTGCAGTGAAGCACGTTTTTCTTGCCGGCGTTAATTAGCGTCAACTCATGCGTCATATTCTAATATTCGGAATTCGGTTTTAATGGTCGATCTGCCAAAAGACGGCAGGTAAGATTCTTGGGGAGATAGTAGATTTTTTCTAAAGTCACGAAGCTAAGGAACGACAAGATTGATTCGCACGACAGAACAACTTGTCGGTCGCTTTTTTTTTTTTATTTAACCATCCATGCAGGTACGAAACAGACGGAATAAATGCACTTGCGCTACATTTATATACTAATATTCTTGCACCTAAGTATACGAAATATATAGAAATACCGTTACATGTGCATAAAATAATCTGAAAAGTCAATAATTCTTCAAGTAGTATCTATTTTCTTTGCCCATTGATCTGAAGTATGGAAATAACGACTACGCGACTTTTTTAATCCGTTATATGGGTGCAATTTGACTGGTCGCATAAATATACGCGAAGCTAAAAAACATAAACTAGACCGTGTAATTACTCGCGTTTAGAGGTTCCACATACCGAGTTGATAGTTGGGTATACTTGACTTGACGGTATCAATTAATTAAGTGCGCGGTAATTAGGTCTGCGGGGTCCCTAAACTGACAAATAGCCGAAAGCAATTAGAGGTAACGTGAGTCTCGGCTGGGTTTCAGCTCGGAGCAAAAGTTGTACAGTGAGTCGGTCGGTGCCGTGCACCAGATTATCTCTAAATTAGCTTAATTAGTGAAAGACTGTCATTTTGACCTGCAGGGAGCTGATTCGCGGGAAGCAGCTTTCGGGCGGACATTAAATAATGTGGCAAAATATCGAGATCCGCGTCGCTGCGATAAAGTGATAGAATTTATTTTTCCTTCGCGACGAGGAGACGGTTCGTTTCTTTAACTTCTGTGTCTCATCAGGCTTAATGCTGATAATTACATTACGACTTATAATAGAAACAAAAGACCCTCTGCTGTCTCGAAAGGCTTTCCTCGATCAATGAACTGCCTGCAAAGGGGCGTAAATTTTTATCTCCCGACGTGGAAAATGAATAGATGAAAATTATTGTTGTTGCAAGGGTTGGACGAGGACAGCAGCGAAGGCGCCGGAGTAATAATCTGCTTTCCTTTTTTCTTTCAGGTCGTTTTTTCTTTGTCCTTCTTAAATTAATTATTCTTATTTTTAATTATCGGTAGGAAACTTTTAAGGCTTAATTATTTATAGAGGTTCTAACGAACGCGGGGAAAAACTGATCTAATTTATTTTATCAATCTCTTTTCGCTCGGAACCTACCGTCGATCAGCCATTTTCAAAGTAATTTCTCTTCCTCCGCTGTCGAGCTTCTCCGATCGTTTATTAGCGAATTCACGCACCGTCGAAATAATTCATTAATCACGAAGATGTTTAGATTTTTGAAGAAAAACATGAACCGCGGAGCGAATCAACGGTATCGAATCGATAACTTGTATCTATATTTGTTCGAGACAGAACTCGTTGAGAAAGTAACGCTGTACGTCTGTAATTCCTGCTCGTTTTATTTTCCCTTCGAGGAAAATTAGAAACTTTTATCCTCCCCTTTTTCGCTTCTGCGTATCGAACAACAACGCTCGTCTAAATACACTCGGTAAACTTCAATCTAAAAGGATTTCATCGCATCAGGCGTAAATTTTCATCTGTTCTTCTTCAGGTTTCGCAGAGACTAAACAATCGGTCGGTATTATATATTTGCCGGGCTAAGCCTCGTCTGATTTAACATTGAGTTCTATCACTGATCCGTTGTATGTCTTATAACATTACGTTTAATCGTCTCCTTCAACAGCCAACAACCCTTTGTGATAATGCGAAAAGCACAGGTATTTCAATGCGGGTAAAATCAATACAGATTCAAAATGGTGGTGCCATATACAGTATCTATGAATTTCCCCGATTACGAACTTCCCCTTTAACCGCCGTGTTCATTTCGATTTGCATAATTAGGGAGTTTGAATCTCGGAGTGGATCAGGTATAACTTGATATCCTTTCAGCGGACAAATATTTATCATTATAAAATAAATTTTCTCTCTGTTTCTCTCTTGAGTAAAGCTCAATTTCGCGTTTATCTCTACGTTGAATAAATCGCAACCGAATAAACAACTTGTAGAGCTTCGTTGAAGAAAAATCACGCTTTACACGAGGTAAACTTCACTCTGAAACAATTTCCACAATTCCTGATACGATCAGGTCGCAGTATTCCGTCCGCCTTCAGCGTAAGCTGCCTTTATTTTTATCCTCACGATATTAAAATACTTACTTTCTAAAAATAATCAAGCGTAATATGCCTCGCAAAAAATCGGTCGTGACCAGATTTACGTTGATTATTTTATTGAATCGAGAGGAATCTCTTTAAAAAAAAATACTTGCCCACAGAACACATGGGAATTCGGCCTCCTTCACCCGAAATGATCACGAGCTGCTTACGCACGTTCCTAACAATGCGTCTGACCGAACGCCTATTCCCACTACTTACGAATCACTGCCAACGAGATTCGACCGACGACCGGGCGATTCTCTCGTTTGGGTTCGAATAACCGTTTCATCCGTCTTCTTGATTGGGCAATGAAATCCCAGAAGCGTTCACTCCTTGATTCGTAATTATATGTAACAAGGAAGGCCGAGTATTTCTAGAATTCTCAGCGCCGGTAGGTAGGTGGAATAAATTATTTTTCCGAATCAATTGTATTTGAAAAATATCGGGTATATAATTAACACCAGCATGAACTTTATTAGGTCGTATATCACGCATTGATTATTACGTTTTTTTTTTTTTTTTTTGTGGTACAAAAATTGTGCATTACAATTTCAACGGATCAAGAATTTCGGCAACAAGCTTTCGACGAAAAAGCGAAGCATCAAAATCCTCAGTTCCAAACGTTGAATTTTTCTTCGTTTTCCATTCGATGATTCGGAATCTCGTTCATGACTTGGTATTTACTGTGTTCGCGCCAAGTTGAACCAGGCGTTTAAAAGTTGGAGCAATCTTATCATCGACAAGCTAATTCTGAGTCGGGAGAAAAGCTAATCTCAACTTATCCTACAGCCGTGAGTGTATTAAAACTGACTGCCGAACAAAGTTTTATAAGGGAACAAATGTAGTTGTACCTATAGCCTGCGGAAAAGTTTCTCTTTGTTATATATACGCGTCGCGAAGTATTTAATGTTTAAAAAAAGTAACCAGCCAGCTGCTGCACGAGCAGTGTGAAAATTTGTTGGAAACTTTGCGAGGTGAAGAATAAAAACTGGACAATAGAAATTGTAGAGTAAAAAGAACTTATAAAAATGGATACAACTTTGCGCACACCTGAATATAAAATAATTCTCCCAACTTGGGTATAGTTGTTGAATCACAGAGGTATATATCGGCTGATTTCCCCGCTGCTTAGGTAAACGACGATATAGCATGCAGACGCGGTTCTCTGCACTTTGATTATATCTAGATTTCCCGCCGGGAAAAAAAAGGCTCGTCCCATTCGTCGCCGGCTGCATATCCACTACACTACACAGCAGACCAGACGCGGCCACAAACTGAAAATCCCAGACCTGCTGCAGGTGCATCGATCGATTCCACCCCCTCGACCCAAAACAATCCAAGCCGTCTGTGCAGCCACATTAAAAAAACATTCATTACCATCAGACGATGGAACATCCACTCGCCCCGCCTCCCTGCTGCTGTTGTTCGGAAGAGAAATGGGGAAAAAAATATATGCGAAAAAACAACGAATGAGAAAAAGAGAGAGGGAGAAATCTAAGGATAGCTTGCAGACTATTTATACCTATATGTATGTATATATATATATATAAAATATATATATATATATATAATACATCTGTGTGCGTGTGTATATGGAGTTGCTTCGAGCCACGTTGATACTGCGTAGATATAGCTATTCACCGTTTCTTGCTCTCCCTGGTCTGACTGGCCCCATGCCAAAGTGGGAATTGCTGTTTGCGCCGAACAAACTACCTCCGGCTAACCTGCCCCCTGCAGGGATGTGCCATGATCTATTGTCGTGTGGTTTTTGCATTTTTCTTATTTTTACATTCTTATTTTCAATTTTTACCCCACGCCGAAATATATGAAGAAGTACTTACGACCTGAAGGTTCGTGCTCTCCCTTCAATTTTCACGCGAATGGGTGATACGGTGGTTGAAGAAGTTATGGAAATTTATGTGTACTGTACGTAATTGGAATTTAATAAATTTCGGACGGGTTCCATTTGACTCCAAAATGATGACGTTTTAGGTTTAGCTGCTGATGGTAGTTTTCAAAGACAGTTAAAGACGAATAAGATCCATATTTTGAATTGATTACATAATAGGAATATTGTTTCCGTCGTGTTCATCGACATTTTCTTGTTTCTTTTTTTTCCTGACTGATGATTCAGAATGTGATTCAGATCTCATATATCATTATAAGTATAAACGTAAGAGATCGAAAATCAGAAGAATATCACAATTGATATCTTTCGCGTTAAAGCTCGCAGAGAAACGAGTTCAGCAACATACGGATACAAAGAAAAGAAAAATCGTAAAAAACGGGCATGACCAGACAAGGACATAAAGAACCTGAGCCTGATTTTGTCCGTCGATCTGTTCGACACGAAGCTAATATGGCCGGGATTCTGCTTCCTACTAACCCAACGCTTGTTGTAAGCACATGCAGAGATAAAACAAACGCTGCGCTCGCGATCTCGCAGAGAGTCGTGAAAAACGACAGACAAAAGCTCTGCGAGCGTGCTGGAAAATACATAAACAAGGCATTGCGGGCTATTGTGAATTACAACCCAGGTACACAGGTCAGGGCTTAAGGGTAGTTTACGTTGATGCTTGTTTCTTTTTTTTTCTACGTATGCAGGACTCGATGCGACGGCCGCCGATACGATAGTCCGTGCACGGCACTAGCTTATCCGAATTTAAATTTAAAATTTTCCCCCGAAACGTATGTACTTCGGTTTTTATACTCCGTTAGACAAGCTCGCCGCCATCTGCCACCCTGCTTACTTTCTAGCCGATTAACTTCGTATTATACTTTCACCTCGGGGGAAATTTTACTCGTGACGGACGTTGACTTTATTATACACCCGTGGCGCGTTGAAACTCGGAACGTTGACGCTGATCGACGTCGCCTTTCAACCGGGAATCGCTTCGATGATCATCCAGCATTTTCTGCAAAGTCTGTACGACCGGTGGAACAGATTTAATTCAGGATCAAAGAATCCACTTTGTCAAATCGCAACGGTAATTCTTACGGTCGAATCACACCAAAAATTTGTTCACTTCAAGGGGGTTGTTTCGACGAATGAATACTGATCGACGAATCAAGGAGACTGCGGCAAATAATTAGTATCATTAAATTCGGACCCGAGAATTAACATTTCATTCCAACAGCTTGAAAGTCAAGAAATTCAACAACTATGCGTCCGTTAAAAAATGTTCTTCGTTTTCTGATCGATAACGGATAAGTTTCAACGAACCATACTAAGTACCCAAAGTGTTAATTTTACAGTAAATTCAACCATCTGTTTATATTTCTCTAATTGTACATATTGTATACCTAGTGAAAGATGAAGAGAGCGAAGCTAGGTGTGTCTCAAAATGAACTACCGGTTCACCAAACGAACTGAGGCAATTAATTTCCGCGAAGGAAAGAGCAATTTAATACCTACGCTTTTGTCCCACGTAAAGCCCCTTCGTTGTACTTGCGTTGAAAAGTCGGCCAGCGGTCAAGAGGAGGACATTTCGGACGGTTGAGATCCCTCAGGCAGATTACGGGCGGCAATTAACCCTGTAGGTACAACTTTTTCGCTCAGAAGCGTGTTTTACTGTCAAAAGTCGAAGAAGAAAAATCACCCGTTTGATGAGAAATAGTGTTAAAATTTTTACAGAGAAATTCGATGATCTTTTCCGCTCGCCAATTAACGTCCGATAAAATTTGAGCCGTAATGCGAATTACAGGCGGCGGAGTTGCTACAGGAATTAATTTTCAGCGTCAAGCGGACATTCGTCGAAAATAAGGCGACCTGGCAGCTTTGAAAATGGCCATCTGTACCCCGCCTATCGCTTCATGTGTGGCCTGTGCCTCCGGACGCTTTCGTAACCCCTATAAAAGCCATTTCCTTCCAAAGTACCGGAAGGGAAGGACGAAAAAGGGGAAACCGCGGAGAGAAGGCGGTCGTCGCGTTTATGAAGTGGGCGAGGCCCGGGAGATTGAGACGGTTGCACTTTGCGCGGTAATATCAACCCTGGAAAAAAGACTGATAACACTTCTTCTCTTTCGATGGCGTGCCATTAAGCCGCCAAAACCGAAAGACGGTTCGCATTATTACCCTGGACGTCGGAATGGAGTCGAAAAATTTAAGAGTCTGGTTGAGAGAATCCGGCATAAAGGAGTGAGATTTTTCGGAAAATCGAATTCGGTTAAGGACCAATCGAGCTGGTCACGTGACGGGAAAATTTGCCGCACTTTTTTCTTCCATTCAGAGGAGACTACTAATTGGCGAACGTTTTGCCGGATAGTGTCTCGGCTGGAACTCAATTTCAGCTTATTAATTTTCATCGTGTGTGTAATAAGTACCCGGTCCGCCTTTGTTATACGAAAAAGAAAAAAAAAAAAAAGAAAAAAAGACACACTTTATCGTGAAAACGAGGACAAAGCGCTTGTCTCCTTGTCGAGTTTCCTGAATACGTTTTATACTCGAAGCGAGGTACGGCTTCCGCCAGCCAAGTGCACGGGATTAGATAACATAAGAGGTGCTTATAAAAAATATAGGGCAATCAATCGGATCACGTGGAAGGATCTGCAGACTGACTCGCGGTGCAAGGGGCATTATATACGGCGAAACAACCGATAGCAAGACATCCTTGAAACCAAGGGAGCTTCGATCATAGCTGGAAGGATGCTGCGAGGTTCCGAAAAACGCGGCGGGTATCGAGAAGCTCTCGGATCCTCTTAACTGACGAGGAATTTATCCTCGAAAAGAGCTTGCGAACGATTCTTGATGTATGGGCTCGAAGCGTATCGAGAGGCACAGCATTACCTGTCCATCCATCGGATCGCGCGGCACAAAATCGTTCGACTTGTTCGGAGCAGCGAGATGTTAGCCCGGGGTAGTCGAGTCTATCTCCGATCATTTCGATCGCCGTGTCTCAAGATCAGAGACTAAGAGATTACGAGGTCTCGACGGGAGGCGAGGCGAGGAATCGAAGACGGAGGATGGCTGGAAGGAGAGTCGGGAGAAAGAGATGAACCGCGGGCGGAAATAGATGGAGCGGAAGTGAGGAAAAGGCGAGTAACGACAGACCGACACGTGGCGGGGATCCGGGAGATACTTCCGATGCTTTCATGCGGGAACCGGATGTTGCGGGGAGCAAAGTCCACGACGCGAATGGGCTCTCGACGAATTGGAGCAGCAACGGATGATGGCTTCCACTTCCCGCTTTTCCACTTTACACTTCTCAGCTCACGGTGAACAATGAAGCCGCGGGCTGCAGCCTGCCGGAAGGCGAGAGCTTGCGAAATAGATAAGACTACGGCAGCGGAAATAATCGAAATCCGGTTAACGGTTAAGCGTCGACACTCTCGCCGCTTCGCGATTCCTTCGTAAGTGTAATCCGCGGATCGAAAGAGACGAACCTCTCCGCTCTGGTCTCGCCTTGGGTTTTTATCGTCAAAAAAATGGCCGAATTTCTGCTGGAACGAAGTTCTGCTTCATTTTTCTGACGTCCAAACTCTCGGACGCGAGTTGAGTTTCGAAACTTGGGCTATTTCGACGGGGACTTTTATCCATCGGGAACTTTGTTTACCCGGCGATATCTAAGCTCCGAAGAGACAGATACCGCTTACCCTCGTTCCGGAGAATTACGAAGGTCACCGTGTAGTTTACCCTGCGGTATATCCAAGAATCGTTCGAATATCGGGTCGGGATTGAGGAAATTTAGGAAAATTCAGATGGCCGTGAATCGATTAAAATAATCACGTATGGTACCTTTAATTGCTGCGTTCTTTCTTATCCGAGTCCCGCGAGCAAATTTCATTGCCTGAAAGTTGACAATCAAAGATCAGGGCGCAGAGTATGGAGTTGATCGAATTACGATCACGAGTATATATTGCGTATTCAAACAGCGGCGCGGAAACCGCGGACCGGATTTGGCAGCCAGCCTCAGCAGCGTAGAAATTTATTCAGGACAGGAAGAGTAAATATAGTGAGTATAGTAGATTTGATCCGGTTCCCAGCTCTTAATAACGATTCATGTCTTCCACGAGTGGATCACGAGTTACCAGAATCATGGACTCGGATATCTAAGCTGAACAGTTTCCAAAATTAACAGTAATAATTTATCTCCGAGCACTGCCTAACGGGGATGAATTAAATGTTGACTACGCGCCGGCACTGCTTATAAACTTCCCTTCGCGAATTTTACCAGCAGCAGCTCCGATCGTATAACTGTACGCAGTTAAACGGGCAGAAGTTTGCCGGAATCAACGACGGTGGGCATTAAAGTAAATTAATCATTTAACCGGATACCGTGCCAAATGAAGTAGGTGCAACGATGTAACGCGATTTCGCACGGTTATAATTTGGCGATACGGATTTCAGCCACTCGGTATCTGCAGCTTTTGAGAACGCGAAAACGACGGAGGGCTGCGAATTTGCGAGACAGCCTGCCGGGGCTGTAAATATTAATTACTCGTTAAGAGTGAATACCCCGACGGCTTTTGACTTCTCGTTAAACGTCCAAACTACTTACATCTGTGCGCCTAATTACTTCGCCCTTTTCGCACCTACTGAAACGGTTGTGAGGCAATAGTGACGCAGTTGGTGCGAGGCGGTATTCAAACTCTGGCGAATTAATGACTGCTAATTTTGCAAAGCCTCGTTCGATCTCGCCTTGTCGTTTATACGTCGTGCGGGAAAATTATACCTCATTTCGTTTACGTTCGCTTGAACGAAACACGAGATGTTTTAACTATCCGTTCAAAGATTCGTCGTGATATTGTCAATTCAAATTTTAACGAAGCCAATGTAAAGATCGAGTGATGTAGGGACGGTGAAAATTGGTCTTTTGCTGCTGACCGCTGGGCATCTGCGTGTATAAAAAAACTTGATTAAAAGTCGGTAGCGGAGTAACGAATAATAAATTCAATACCTTTTCCAATCAGTTCCCAACAGCAGGGCAGGTTGACAAATCAACGCAGGAATTTGATCGCATTTATAATTGAATATAACGATTCAAATACTCGTTTTCATTTGTTTAAAATATCTTCTTTCTCCTCCATTATTTTTCAATATTTTTATTTTGCGCGATTCGATAGCAATTTCATTATGGTATATGCATATACGTATAGTCTATACGTATATGTATGTATATATCGTATAACCCGGTCGCAGGTTGGCCGTTGAATAGAAAAACAACAATTATTCCGCATGAATATCGCGCTGATTGCTTTATTTGTTCCGGTTGTGTACAACAGCATTTCAATGTTTGCTCTCCACGTGAAAACACGCCCAAACAACACGGCTGAGCTGTGTTTAAATTATAGTATCGTTATTTGTAGCCGTGCGTCGACCGCACGATGCACGGCTTTCAAAGTTATGGGGTGTACTTTCATTAACGTTGAAAAAAAATTTTTATATGTAATCCACGCGAACGGTGATTGTGTGAATATTCATGCAGGCACGAATAATCCTGCCGTCTTACAGATCATATACTACACGGGAAAACTTGACTACGAGACACGCTGGAAATTCCCATGGAAATTACTTCACGGTTAAAGTTTGACGACGATAACGATCAAGATCACGTTGAAATTAGAAAAAGTTTCAGTTCGTTATTCTCCCCTCGTTGCACGCTGCGATACTTCCCGACGCCACGAGTCGCATATTTGAACCATTTCTGCGAAAGCTCCTACATATTTATTTTCGTCCGACCCCTTTGAAAACCCGTCATTTCATGCATGTAAATCAGGCGCGAAGTAACGCGATTCGGACCCATTCGGAAGCGGGCGAACATGCATAAAATGACGCGTTTCAAAAGGGTCCGACAAAAAGTATGGTGTGCACCAAGGGCGGAAAGCGACTTGACTCGTGTGATCGTCGCCCTGAATCGCTCGAGCGGCTAGCTTCGCGCTCTTCAAAATCGCCTCCTTTCCACTCTTGATACACAATGTACTATTACTACCTGTAGATAATGAAGAGAATCGAGCTGCCGGGTAAATGGAATTTTTCAAGCTCAAAGCACTGACCGGAGGGGAAATAATTCAAAACTCCCGAGGTTAACGAAAGAAAAAAAAAAATTATCACGAGCAAAATGTAACTATGTAATATTTCGACGGGTTTCTGTTCACTCGGGACGACCAAACGTGTAGATACTGTCTGTAATGAGCGAATAAACAAAAGTTCAAAGGTCGTGTGAAATTATTCAAGAGTTGTACGCGACATCGATCGAACGTGTTCAAGTTCCAGGCAAATCTTTGCTAAAACTTTGAATGTAACGTCGAACTTTCAACGGGCATGTCTTAATATTATACAAAGCATGCGTGCGATATGCGTACAGATTGATCTAAGATGAGGCTTTTTTCGAATTCGGTACAATTCCAAGGTAAAACTCCGCGATCACTCTTCCCCTGCACCCTAGGGTTTGAAAACTCGGCAATTCGCAACGTTTCCTAGCTCAGTCCGAGCAGTTTTGAAATTCTTTTTCACCCCGGTTGACTCCGTTCAGGCAGATCGTTACGCCAGCTCAACAGCGTTTCGGCACCGTGTGAGTTACACGAGTTAATGAGAATAACGAGTTCGGAAAAGTTTCAGCCCCGAAATATAAGCAATTAATTTTTCACACTCCCCCGCAGAGTGTCAGCTAACTGTTATTAAACGTCTGGGCGTCTCAGTGCAATGTTGTAAATTCTTCCTCTACTTGCAGGTTCTCCGCATTCCGAGTTGACTGACTCTCGCGATGTTCTCCCGCCGTTGGTATGTGAATAACCATTACTTGAAGCAATTTGCAGCCTTGAATTTTCCTCGTGCTCATTCCGATGCCCGGAATCGCATTTTACTCGGAAGAAAAACCCCAACTGCTTATTCGATACGCCGATTTTGTCAATTCGGTGACGACTCAAGCCTACTGGGTGTAATTCACACACGAGGACCAATCAATCCAGCTTAGCAAGAGTAAAATCAAAATTCTCACCTGATTCATTCCCTGAATAAGTCACTGCGGTAATTACCGACACTGCGTAATGAAAGTTTCATTGAGCATTTGACGAGGCCATTTGATTTTCCGACAGAGGATTCTACGTGCGGATATATTAGCAATCCGTCTCGGATATACTTTCGCAGTGAAACAAAGCTTTTTTCCGAAACATTTTACGGGTTTTCACTTTCCAACCATCGATCTTATAGTTCGCATTACGCCTCACTTCAACTCCGTCGTCAAATATTTACCGGGAATACTGAACCCTGCATGTAACTAGACATAATTGGATCAGTAACTATAACTCCGTGATACTCATAATTATTTCATTCCTACTCCTCCATTGTACGAATGAATTTTGCCTGTCCAACCAAGACAGTGATTGGAAATTTGATTTTAATTCTATTATTATCATACAATTTGGAATAGCAGTAATAATTAGGAAATCGAAGTAATTGGTAAGAAAAAAACGAAATACCGTCAACAAAATTATGCAGGCTCTACACCGGTACAGGTTTTTTCTCCCATCGAGGAACAGAGCACAATGCCGTCTAGGAATGTTTAATTTAGTAAATTGACTCGCGTATCGGTTGCCCGAAGGTGAAAAAGGTTTTCGGCAGAGTTTCGGAACTCGGATTCTCTACGAGTTGTCGGCGCGCGGACAGCGGAGAATAGAAAAGCGTTCATTTGATCGGGCTTTCATTGAAATGCCAGCCGAGTCGGCAATCCTGCGGGATTCAGAGACTCCCGGAGGTGAGCGGGATGGATAAGTAATGGAGAAAAAAAGGAGAGAATCCCTCCCTCTACCGGTTCCAGGCGAATCTTTTGCCCCTTCAATCCGCCCTCGCAATCATCCCGACACCCGAGCGATTGTCGGATCGATCTTGAAGCGAAATTTTCAAACAGAAATCGATCGATAAAGCCGAAGTGACTTTCTCCGTTGTGAATACAGCCTAGAGCGGTTCATGGAGCAGAATTTCACGGCAGTCCGTAACTAATTCTCATACAATACGTAGCTATCTATAACTAGACCACGAGACGTCGTTCAACTTTGATAACAGGCGTCATGCCGCCCGCCTTGCTAAGATCGTAATCCAGTTTCCCCCGCATAAGTTCGAGCTAGCTTTTAGGGAATGAGGAGAACGCTATCTTCCTGAACTCATTGGACAAACCATATGCCACCTTAACCGACCAATGCGCGTTCCTACGTCTCTCCATGGCTGAAAACCGGTATTTATCCCACCAAATTCACCCATGTTATATAATTATACACTGTGATTCGCTGCTGTTTTATCTCGTTTACATAATGATATAATTAGCATAATACCGGTTATACAGTAAATTCCTATAACTCTGCTATCTCGGTGAGCTATCTTTTCATTTGGGTAAGCATAATTCAGTCTTGTTCATGGCTCCTCAAGGCGGAAAGAAACATTTCCGCAAAGTTTCTTAGCGCACAATGCATCCGGCAATCATTCGTAATTACACTTTACGATTCATTAGGTGCGACGGATGTTTCTGCAGAGACTGAGGCGGTCCTCGACAAGGCCGTTGCGTGGCTTTGGGGAAAACGAGACAAGGATGCCGGTTGGGGTAACGAGACTCAGCGAGTCCTTCTTACCCTTCGGTTGGCCAACTTGTCCCAGGAGGACGAGGTCCCGCCGCAACCATCGCTGGAGCTGCAGCTTAGCGGGAAGCAAATGGAACTGGAAATCGTTCTTCTACTATGGCGGTGAGTCTTCGTCGATTTGATCACCGCTCCGCGACTACCTCAATTACATTCATCGAGCCCCCGAGCCCCTTGTTTCCTGCGTTAATTTGCTCGACCCTGAATTTGGAATTTTGAATACCTACCGCGATGATCTCCGAGCCTCTTGAAGGAGGGTGGAATCAAAGATGAAAATGCTTTTTACTTTAATCGCAAAGTCTCAATGCAATTCGAATGTTATCACCAGGTAAAGATGGCTCGATTATGACCTTGGGAAAATCATTCCTTTTAGATTAGATCAATGGTTATATCCGACGAAAAAAAGCTTTTCGCCTTTTTCCTCGTCGAAATACACAATCCCCAAGGAAATGAAAGTCCTCCAGACTTACAAGCAATCGATTCTGTTCAGATGTCATCCTGTTACGACAATCGCGATTTTTCTTCCACTATTTCTTGAAATATATATCATTCCTAATTTTTCACGAACCCTTCGAACTTTATTTCAGTTGATAAATAGAATACAACAATATCTCAATTCAAGTTACATGTACTCTACTTACGATTTATATCGCGGAACAAAAATCTAGCATGTGTTAAATAAAAATTTTGTTTATGTGTTGATATAAATACCAAAATGTTTTACTTTTACTTCGGTGATACATATATGCAATGCAACTTTGCAGATATTTTTTACCGGCGAAAATCACGATTGCCTTAAGATATTGCACGTCAGTTTGTTTTGCGAAACGAGAAAACTAAGCGAATATATATATATATAATACACGTATACCTGCAGACACGGTCGTTTGTCGACGGCTTGAAGAGAGAAGTATCGAAGTTCACCGGCAACTTTCTTGGCTCTCATACATGGGCCAAACGGAAAGTAGTTGACGCGTAAACCAAAACTCGACATACCTACACATTATTGTGTGTGTGCATACACATACATACATGTATGCGTATATAAATGTATACGCGTTCATATTGCTACTGCCAAAGTTAAATTGTCTTCAATACGTCTAGTCCAAGGGGCGTTGCCGACTTTATCACTGCTCTGACTGTAGAATACAGAGTCCCGAGATTCTGCATGTCTCGAATCTCAATGAAGGGAAAAAGCATTTCTATACGTCTTATATCTGGACACACGTGTTCATCGCGGTCGTGTTTAATATTCAGATCAGTTTGTATACACTTCTTGCAACATCATTTACCTGCTGCGGCATAAGCATGAAAGTCACCGAAGAGACGTTCTCTTTTTCAAGTTAAAAATTTTCAAAAAATCGTCGCATTTTCGTTGAGCGCGCAGTATTCAGCTCTGACAAGTTACTGAAAAAGAAACGCGAAATTTCAACGCTAATCGACATTCGCCGAAAAAAAGAAATCGTTTGCTTTTAACATTGTTAAAATACTTTCAAAAAAGCGTCTAGACAGTCAATTCTTTACCGTAAGTCATCGTGAAACCGATGCCGTGCCGGGGCTTTTTCGGGATGGAAAGATCAGATCCTGTAGGATATACGATAGCCTTCGATATACGATCCACGCCCGCGGATCCTCTTTTAGCATCGCTCGTCCCATTCCATGATCCACATCGTATGCCGGTAGGTATAAGAATAAATAATTCTTGCGATATCCAATCGCGAAAGAAATGCTCACTATTACAGTACGCAGGACAGGTGGTCCATCCTTTCGTATAGTTTACAACATCGCTATTTCCTATTTCTTTTAGAATTTGGTAAAGTCTCAGGGGACCCGCGGATCTCTCTAAATTTTCGATTCTCCGCCGGGCATTCGTGGTTGGAGTACTTCATACGGGGGAATGTTTGGAATTCGGTCAGGGAACTCTGAAAATGGAAATTCATCAACGAATTTTAACGAATTTTAGTGTCGCTGTAGTCCTTTGTACAAATTCCGCGATCTCTGTTCGGCCATGTTTATTTCACAAGTGGCAATTCTGCTTCGATGTTTAACGATCTCATTTTTCGTGCTTCTTGTAAAGAGAATACGATCTAACGATCTAACAAACATGCTCAAATCACTCACATTTTATTCCCAGCGGTGTAAACTTTCTTTTTATTGGTGAACTTTAGACAGTGAACTATAGGCAAATTGTTCCAGAGATACTGTGTTGTGAGTTTTTTAATTCCAACAGTATTTCGTTTACAACGAGGACGAATGGAAAGTACGAATACGGTTTAATTGCAAAATCGCAATTTCACGGGTGACGGAGAAAGTGATGAGCTCCACGGACGTTCGAAATTTCGGAGGACAGTGATTCGACTATTCCAAACACTTCCCAAGTGTTTAATTACGATTCATTATCACTGCGTTAATTTGGTACGAGAGGGGGAGAAACAGCTATATTTTCATAAAAATATATTCTGTAATAAGTTGGAGCACAAATATAGCACATGAACCTATCTAAGATAAAGTAATTTTCGAATGAACCGGGTATTGAAAAAAAGACGATGTGGTTTAGTTAGAGTAGCGTATTGACTGTTGCACGTCGCTTTGAAAGGATCTAACCTACTTTATTGCAAAATTATTCGATTTTCAGAACCATTCAAAGCTGAAAATTTGTTGTTCATGAGCAATAAGTGAAGTGGAGAACAATTTGTGAATAGATCTTAATAAGTCTGATAGAAAGTAAAAAACGAACTCGACATATAGGTTGTACAAGGTATATAAAACCGTTTACCGAAGTAATCCGTTGTATCGAGGCGAGGGCAAAACCGATGGAACTCGGATTGAGTGTAAATCTGGTAAACGGTTGCCCGAATGTGAATAGCGGGTCGATTTCTCGCAGCGACACGTTCGCCGGTAAAACTAGACACGAACAACCGGATCAATACCGGAACCGGAACTTGAATAATTCAAGAGTTTATCTCGTTTCAGACACCACGAGATACCGTATGCTCCGATGCGTCTGGCTCAGTACACCCTGGCGTTGAACGCCCTCTGCATGGACCCGAGACAGTTTCACGGTCACGACCTGATCGGCACGCTGCAGCACCACGAACCCCAACTCGACTTCGAATTCGCTTTCTCAACCCTGGCCGCTTGCAGCGCACAAGCTCACGTAAGGAAGCGACAAATCCGAAGACTCCTCGACATAGCCAACGCCGCGCAGGATCACAACATCGGTAAGCAGCCTTTAACATTCGTGCAGAATTATCTCTCCTCTTTGGCTCTTAGTTTACGTGACCTTAACCCAAGGCCATGTAAGAAGAACGACGAGTTGTAGACACGATACCACGTACACCCCTGACTAATACTATCCGATCCCTCATCAGACACGGTGGCAATGGTGATCCTCGCGCTGCGTTGCATAGTCCAGGATCATCGACACCGGAATCTTCACCACTTCGTGAGAAAGCCATCGCTGGGTCTCGCCCATCAGCAGCAACACGACGGGAGCTTCGGTAACCTGCACACGACCGCTTTGGTCATGCAGGCACTCGAGGAAGCGGAAAACGAGCCGGCTGAGAATTGGAATCGGTCGGCTGCCGTCACTTGGCTAGCAGCTCGACAACGATCCGACGGCAGCTTCGATAAAGACGTTAAAACGACCGCCGAGGCAATTTTGGGACTTTCGGCCAAGGGTCTGGCCAACATTCGGGCTCTCGATTGCGGCCAAGGCGTCGCCGATGTCCTCCCACCTCGGCTGACCAATCCAAACGGTACGTCGACGGTCGTATTAAAGGTCGCCTGAGGTGGCGGAAGTCCTTTCGGAACGAACACCGCGGGTGTTCGAGTTCACGGGTTCGTTGCACGCATCCCGAAAATTGCGGTTCCCATATCATGGCCGATTTAACGCGGCGCGTGCAATACCATGAAGTTGGCGAATAGCTGTGTAGAAGCAATTCTCACAGGTACAAACTTGACGACCCACTAACGACTGACGCTAAGGGAGCAGCGGTCGTCAGCTATTAACGCCTGTGGTTGAGCGACCTTCGGCTTCCGCTGAATGGGACGCCGGAGATTTTGAAACTTCAAAACTCCTCGGCTGATAAAATGCTTTTACGTGGCGCGAAAGGTTGACAATGAGCTTGTCCAATGTCGCGGTCTTGCCAAGCGTTGATTTTCACTCCAATGCGCGGTGGAATAGAATTAGGATACTTTTCAACCTTTTGTGAAGAAAAAGAAATTTCGTCGTAAAGCAGATATGCATGCTTCCTTTCGTTTGATTCAAACCTGTAATTTTTTACTTTGCTTCCAGCATCTTAAATGGAAATAGACGATTAGGGTAACACCGAAGCTTCGAAATGAACGAGGAAAAAAACCCGAAGCGTATACCTCAGGGATTTTCTTCACTTTATGATACGTTGTAGTACGCATCAGAGGCATTAGGCACGTACCTTTTTTACGACCTGATTCAGCCGTTCAAGCGGGTCAATATGACTGCTGAAATATACGCTTAAAGAATAAGGAATTCATCAACTAACCGTAAAATCATTGCTCGTATTGTCCTCCAGCTGTTCATAGTGACAACGTCCAGTTGGTTTCGTAAAAACATATGTTACGTCATTACCGAGAAATCTTCAATTATATGTGTTTGGTGTTAAATTTCAGGGGTGGTTTTAATCCGCGATCGTTGAAATCGGTACGCGATACAAAAAATAACGTGTCTAAAGTTCTTTGATGCATTATATAAAAAATCATAGACGAAAGAAAACCTCGACGAGTACTTTCCTTGTAACAATTGAAATTCGATTGTAAAAACAGGCTCCTGCAGCCGACCCACGAAAATGTGAGTATTGTCACCTTGATTATGGAAACGGGGTATTTCAGAGATCGCGTTGGCGGACAATCACAGCGAGGTGATCCTCCTCTCGCCTACCGGATCCAACGTGACCAATCCAACGGAACCCGCCGGCACCCAGGCTCCCACCATGGTTAACATCAGCTACACTCTCTGGGTTGGAAGCAACGTGAACGAGACGTACAACCTGACGATAACAGCCCCGAGGAACGAAACTTTCTACGAGGTGATGATCACCGCCGCTGAAATGTCGCCCCACTTCCAGTTTGCGGCCTCCGAATGGCCGAACGGTCATTATGTTCATACGCTGGCCGGATACAAGGAGGAGCCGATGTCGTATCATTATTGGCTGCTGTACAGACTGCCGACGCCACCGGAAGCTGGGTCTCCACCCGGAAATCAGCTGGTCGCACCAGGAGGTACCGGTATTTTTAATTTTCTAACGACTCGAGTTTCGCGATATTTATAAGCACGTTAAAGTTACCATCGTCGACGTCATTTCGCAGGTGTCGACGACCTGCAGATCAGCGAGGGCGACCATTACCTCTTCTGGTACAAAAAACTGTAAGAAAGTGCGAATGCGGAATCGGAAAGTTGAGGGGAAACAGGCAGATTCCGACGGAGGGACGAGAAACACCGAATTCAGGACTAAAAAAAAAAGTAACTCAATGCGAAAACGGGATACTCGATGCATCCTGACAATTAGTTACGATTTAACAACTGAATAACTTGTAATATTATTCATCAGAGGAACAATTAATCATTGTCGAGATGGCGAATCAATCAACGATCCAACTCAAAACGACGCGTGATTTTGTGACGTTATTTTGTCGCGCGTTGCGTTTCGCACGTTTTATGCTCTGCATCGACACGCGGTAACGTCAAGTTTTATATGATGAAACTGCAATGCACAACCATATTGTACTTATTATTATTATAATAACATTTAACGAAACAACCGATATATCATAGTATTAGTATTCGTAATGGTACCATTTACATTTACGTGTATACATGAATATGTAGGTATATATATACACACACACACACACATATATATATATATACATATATACATGATTGATCGGGTTGGCTTTTTCCACCTATGGAGTCGTATATTGTGTTTTTGGGATTCTTATGAGATATACAATTTTGAGTAACGATTGTAATTTATTCAATAAAGACGTGGTTATCGCATACTTTGGTTCCCTCAGAAAACGGCGCCGGGAAAATGAAGAAGTAGATGAAAAAGAACTACGTCGATGGTTAAGGTTCGTTTTACTTTGTTAGTTGAAACATGATAAAAAGGTAAAAAACTGAAATTGTACCCTTGATTGTTTCGAATATTTTTCTATTTACGATTCACTGGAGAAAGAAATGACGTATATGTTATCGCGTAAGTTTAATAACAGAAGACAAGCATTGTAATCATTAACAATCATAATATGTATATGCGACCAATTAGATGTATCGTTGTAGCATCCCACACATATTGTATATCGTAAGATCCGTACGGAAGAACCTACGCTCGCACTATCCTTGTACCCTAACAATAAATCGGTAAAATCAAATCATGTACAGGAAAAAGTGACGCGGCAATAGAATCTTCACACTCTGTAATATCAACTTTAATTACGTAATAAATCACAAGATTATAAACTAAAAGTTGATTCTCGTCGGGGAAACTGCAACACAAAGATTAAATATCATCAAGTTATGTAGTTATTTTGTAGTATCAATCACACGCAGTTGATTTCCATCATCGTACATCATACATCATACATAGTATTAAAGTTCAAAACCAAAGTTTGGATGTTCGGATGTTCAGACAGTGACGTCACCCAAATTTTTTTTCTTTTGACGGCATCGATCTATTGTAATCGTCCACGACGAAAATCAGCTGAGTTCCTCAGTTTGGAAACAACCGCGCAGTAGAGTGGACGTATGAGAATCGCGCTCCGCAGATTTCGAATACCGGGTTCTCTACCTACTGGATCCTGCGTTTCCGGTCCGCTTCCTGGTACAACTCGAGTTCCAGGACAAGCGCTCCGTAGTTTCTATGCTCCAGGTCCGCTACCTGGTGAAACTCGACTACCAAGACAAGCGCTCCGTAGTTCTGGCTGTCCAGGTCCTTGACCTGGTGACTTTTGACCTTCAGGGCTAATTTTCCGTAGTTCTGGCTGTCCAGGTTCGTGACCTGGTAACTATTGACCAAGCGCTGCGTAGTTTCTGTGCTCCAGGTCCGCTTCCTGGTGAATCTCGAGTTCCAGGTCAAGCGCTCCATGGTTCCTGCGCTCCAGGTCCGATACCTGGTGAAACTCGACTTCAAGGACAAGCGCTCCGTGATTTCTGCGATCTAGGTCCACTTCCTGGTAAAACTCGACTTCGGGGACAAGCGATCCGTGGTTCCTGCGCTCCAGGTCATTGACCTGGTGACTTTTGACCTTCCGAACTCATTTTCAACTTTTCAAGTTTGATTATTGAAAACGTCATGTTTTGTACTATCAAACCAATATGCATCCTTCAGATAACATTTGGAAACTGAAAAACAAAAGCGAACGACCAGGATGAACAAATTGCAATTCGTGAATAGTTGGCATAGTATACATAGGAACAAATGACAATAACGTTCAACTATAGCTAAAATTGCTATGCGTTGTGTTTTAAATCTGTTAGCACTTGGTTGATTGTTCTGTGGTATTTTTTGACGAAATTTATTGTCGTTCATTCATAATTTCAATCATAATAAACGGTCTATTATGGGAAATATACGTTGAAACTTCGAAGAGTATTTTTTACCACCGAACATTTACGCGATTCGTGTAATTCGATTTTACGTATTTTCGTCAACTCCATTGTTAAATAATCTCATTTCGAGTTATTATAACTGATTCTACGTCCATAAAGCAGCTAAAAGTGATTGTGAAACAGAGGTAGGTAATGATTTTGTGGTTATATTTGAGAATTGGCGAAATTTTTTTGTTCAAAATTGCATATACAATGAGGCTGTGAAGCCCTTTTTCGTATTTGAGATACGTGGACTTCGATATTTGGATATATGCACGTCAACGTCGAAATCCACCAGGGCACCCCCTTAAGGGGTTACATCCGGTCATAGCGTCGAAGCACTAGCATAACTTTCACAATTTGTGGAAATTCGACATCGGCTTTGCGCGAAAATATTCTTAAAAGATTGAGCTATGATGGTATGCAAGTAGAAACCATCTGAACTCCACGGGTTCATATTTACGAATGAGAAAATCATGAGGCGAATAGAATAACTTCGCACACTGTCGTACATTACTCATTTATTCTTAAAATCGGAGTGCATTCGAACACAAAACGATTGATTGAACGCAACTTTTACGTGTCACAATACTTGAGCGGGGGTAAAGCAACTAAAATGACCGATTGATAGAAGAACCAAATTATTGAATTTTCAAAGACATGTAAATATAAAAAATCGAAAACATCGAAATGTCAAAACACAGATCTTCCCATTTTCACAGGAAAGACCAACGTGTTTTTTATTCATCGATTTTTGAATGATCAACAAAATTTACTGAATATTCCAACGGGTTCAACTGCTTGTGTCACGTTTTTCAAATTCTTCATATGGCCATTTCATCGACATAAATCAATACATGAATGAAGTAAGATTGAATCCCATTGTTTATCTTTGGTTTGGAACCAAATTCGCTACAATTTGCGTAAATCGTAACAATTTCACGTAGGTATTGGGGTATTGGCGTGAGGAGAAAAATGACACACGTATGTTTCGAATCGGTAAATGTCATTTATTGTGTAGGTACAATAATCACTAGCTACGTACCTTTTCCGTACGATGGATAATTGAATGAATAAATATAAAATAATGCAATTTTTGCCGTGTTTAACTGCATTACACTCGAAATAGCAGAAAAGAATGAATATCGAATTGAACAACATGATCGAAAGAATAATTACAGAATCTTTACAAATGTTCAAGTCATTGTAGCCTCGTGATTTTATGCATATAATCACAGAGTCTTCAACAGTATAATCAGCGTGGTGGTGCCATGCTTAAGATTGCGCGGCAATTGTAAGGATCAGTGAAATTGATCGACAACTTCACTCGAAAACTATTAATTCCAAACATTGTATGATCTGCTCGTAATGTAAGGTCGAAAATTTCGACATTGTCTATACAAAAATTTATCTAATATTACATTAATCAAGTTTTCTTTCGTTTATAATTTTGTACACATATCTATAATAATCAGCATCTTTGGTGAAAAATTAGGAAGCCTAAGTAGGTGTTATCTTATCTATTAGAATTTTTTCTTATTTTTCTCCATCGCACTTTTTGGTTGCGCCATTTCACAATATGTCTATGCTTTAGTATTATTTAGGAAAAATGTCGACTAGACAGACTTAATACAAGTTATTCGACAGTACACAAAAAAAAAAAAAAAGAGTTATGCGATTGATCAGTTGTGACCATAAAAATATGAATAAATGAGTTTTTAAGCCATTATGAAATCGCATAACTGAACATTTTCGTAAAATAATCTATGCTCGACTTTACATATAGTATGAATATATATGAAATTGCACTTCAAGTACATTAACTACATTGAAAAAAAGGTAGACAATTTTTTATCGCGTATTTACATCTTCATGATTTATGGAAGCGATAATAAGCGGAAGCTGGAAAAACAAATTCGGGCACGTAAGTGAATTTATTATATAAATAGAAAACCTACTGTTTGCACATCTTTGTTAATAAAAAATATATAATCAATCTTTTAATAGATCTGCTCACACTCGGTGTTATACATACGTGCAGCTTGATATCTCTATTTTATCATTTGGTAAACTAGTTGTAATTATAATCCGCTCCATTCATACAACAGAGAAATTACACATCTATATGCATTATTGTTCGTGCATTATTATTCGTTAATCACTAATAGTATCAATTCAGTAAAGCATACGAAATATAATTTATAAATATTGATCATCATTTTTACGTACAAAAATCAGCCAACGTGACTGTAGCGCATTCTTGCACTGAGAAAAAAAATTTATTAAGCCTAAAAATAATTTCTTTGACTTGATTCGATAAAATCAGATAATTTTGCGATTCAAGTTACCACCCCTCAGTTAAAACAATAGTATTTATGCATCAATTCGGATGATGTACATTTTCCAGTTATATGCATTTCGAGGAAATGAATATTTTTTCATCGGATTGAGCTAATACTCTTTATGCGTGAAGTTTGGTTGAATGAAGCAACTCAGTTTCATCTGTAAAAAATTATGTCTTCGATCATCGATTATGTTCATTCAAAAGTGCTAAATTATTAAAGGTAATAAACGGTGATTGGCGAAAATACTTGTGTAATTGCTAAATGATATATTTGGTTTAATGTGATAATCGTCAGACGAAATCAATAATTATTTGAATAGAAGAAATTTATACTGATTTTAGTAAACATCAGAACAATTTTTCATTTTCTATGATATTGCACTATAACTAGTAAGAAAAATTCCTTCTTTGATCAGCCGAACATGAGTTTCAGTCAACTCAAGAACAATGGGTTACATTATGCGATACCGCACATTTCATTCGAGTAACAGATGAACAGAATTAAATAGGCGTTTTATTGTTTTGAAGGAAAGTTGTGTCGTTAAAAATCGAAAATAAAGTCTTGAAGCCAACTTCGAAAGCTAGTGATTGTATGTTACACATATCCACAACAAACTGGTATCTGGCTTTACAAAATGTATATTATTTCTCTGGAAAAAAATCTTGGTCGTTTTGATACTCTTCTGATTTTTCGATACATGTGTTTCGTGTTAATTAACCATAATGATAATTCATTCAAAGTAACTTCAAACATGTTTATACCTCAGCGGCCTTTGCAGTTGATAAATTTGGATTCGTGTGATTTTAGTAACCACATATAACGTAATATATTATTGGATTATTCAATTTAAATAGCAAGTTCGTCGTTGTAATTTAAGTTTGGTTTATAGAATTAAATACGCATTGACTAAAAAATTTTCTACGTTTTCACAATGAGGCATAGATCTCTTTGCTGAGGATATCATACTAATAAACCAACGTATTCAATACTCTGACTAAACGAGTATTAAAAAATTACTCAAATTTTTCTATCATAAACTTGAATACAAAGTTGTTTGACGCAAAAATAAATAAGGTGTCACTATAAATAATTGTTTGCTCAGGACGACAGAAAACAATCTTCTTCGACAACTTTTTTCTCATTGTCAGTGTACTAATCACTTTGTGTCTTATTTGTTCGTTTTCTTTTTTTTTTTGTTTCTTTTTCGTTTTTTCTCAAGTTCGTATTGGGTAACATATGAAGAAGCTGTAGTACGTTTTTGAGACAAAAATCTTTTACGTCAATATATCGACCCAGCATTAGTACTTGAAAAAATTGCTCGAATTACGTGTCAAAAATGCACCACTTATTTTTATACTACATTAAGTTACAGCACAAGAAAATCTAAAGAATAGTAAGTATATCGACCCAATCACAGTGTAAGTAAGCTTTTGAGAATTTAATAAAAGAAGCAAAGCATATTAGTCATATATGTACGATTTGAATATACAAGGAAACTCAAATCATCAATATCATAAATTGGTACACCTCCTTAGTTTCAAATGAAAAAGAACAAAAAATATAATAATACTTGTATTACTTTCAAAAATCATTTTGCCTCGATACTTTGGTATAGATTATTTTAAATGAATAGAACTTCAAACGGCTAGAATGCCGAGTGATTTTTTCATGTTGGAAGTTTCAGGCAACGAGAGAGCCCACTTTCTCAACCCCGTGAGCAAGACAGAACTCGTAACTAAAATAGCTCCTCCGACCGAATATCTATTCGGTATTTCGTTAAAAAATAGCACCTGCCAGAAGAATGCAAATACTATGTCTGCCGATCTTGCAATCGCTACAGGCCCTGCCTGTTCCATTTGTAAAGCTAAGGTTAATAAGATTTGTCCGCCGAAGCTGAATAAGGCTAATGCAACCACTAGTAGCCTGTCTGTCCCGCAGCGTGGCAAACATAGCGCGCCTATTGCCCAAGTAACAACGATCGTTTGAATCAGTGCGAATGAGCCAAAGTTTGTCATAATCACTGAAAAATGAAGCCCCTTCAATGCGCGCAACAGTACATAGGCATTCGCGCCAAATAATGTGGCTGAAAAGGCGGCGACAGCGCCCCAAAGTTCAGCATTTTCAGTTTCTACGTGATTATCCGTCAGAGATTCGACAGTGTGTCCAAAAATTAGCGGAGGTCGCGTTATCAGGACAACGCCAATTAAAGTTAGGCAAATTGTTATAACATTAAATATGCCGCAAGGCTCTTTCAAAAAAATTCTGGCAGATATAGCTACAAATACTGGAACAGAAAATACGATGACGGAAGCATCTGCTAAAGGCATGTGTCGAAAAGCATAAAAACTTAGCATAAGTCCCGTTGTCCCGACAAAACTTCTCAGCAGCAACATTATCCTACGACCTTTTGGAAAAGGATGCTCCCCTTTATATATTACAATAGGTATTGCTGGTAGCAGCACACC
This sequence comes from Neodiprion fabricii, assembly GCF_021155785.1. Lineage (NCBI taxonomy): Eukaryota > Metazoa > Arthropoda > Insecta > Hymenoptera > Diprionidae > Neodiprion > Neodiprion fabricii. The sequence continues at coordinate 31,635,209 of NC_060241.1, forward strand.
TACAAATCTGAACGCTGCTAGTTCCATTGGATTCACGTCCACAAGGCCCTTTACTATCACGCTGCATAGTGAGAAGAATAACGACGACAGCGCCGCCAACATCAAGCCAAGGTATGGACAAGACCGGCATCTGGAGACTGAAAAGTTTCTCCGACGATTCGTAGTCTCGCAGTCGCTGTCGCCGTCTACCAAATGTTGAAGCTCCAAGTGTTCAGTCATTCCTGTTGCAAAGTTAAAACAGCCCTTAGTTATCGAAATTAATTAATTCCAATTTTTCAGGTATTGGAGCACCAATCAATGACTGAAACGGAAAATGGGAGCAAAATGATCTGAAATTCATAGCACATCAAAACCGAAATCAACTGATAAATGGGAAGTCTGGCTGCAAACTTTCCGTAAGATTTTCCCTGAGTCTGAATAAATTGAAACTGTAAATGAAATCAAATATTGAATAGTATCGAAACTGTTCAAAATTTTTATCTAGACAGGGTCCGTTAGTCACAAGTTTTTTCCAACAAACAATGAAGGAAATTCATGATAAAATTTCAAAATAAAACAAATACTGTTGTTATAAAAGTGTCGAGACAGCAAAAATCTATAACACATTGTTTTCTTTTATTCTGAATGGATCTGTGATCTGCACAAATCATGTTATCTAGCATGATATAGATTAAAGTTTTATTATGAAGTACACTCTCGACTACGTGCTCATGATGGCATATTCATTAACAGTTGATAGTGGATAGCCAATCTAACAAGCTTATATAACATTACTCGGGATCAAAATCACTTGAATTATCAAATCACTTGAAAATACTGTACCTAATATTATGGAATACGGCAAATATTGACATATAAGTAGAAATGAAAATCTTAACTATTTTCGGAGATTGTGTCATTGAGCGGAAATACATTTTAACTATGAAAATAAATTTACAAATATCTTCCAAAGCACCAAGGTTTATATTTATTCACTTTGCTTATCTACACCGTTACTCACGTACGTATCAAATTGAACATTCTCAATCACCTATGAGTGCACATTTCAAAATATGTCAACATTATCACGTAGTACTCAAATTTCGGTTGCTAAACGATGTTTATCGGTTTTTTTTCCTTTGTTTCCTCAATTTTTTCGTCAAAAGATTGCACGAAAGTTTGGATAGCGAATTGCAACAATATTACGAACATTATTGTTGTTTGTTAAATGGAAGAACACAAACCGAATGAAACTACCTTACTTTGCTGACAGCAAAGTTGAATGAGATAACCTAGTAAGTAATTATCAAATGTTCGCTTTCTCTAAGAAAAACAAACGGTTTGAATGATATCATTGCAACAAAACGCTGCAAATATTGACACTAAAAATAGATATTATTAAACCGTCACGGGGATAGAATGCTACGAATAGAATATTGATCCAAACTTACCGGTTATTAAGAAAAGAAGAAGGTATTCGATGATGTCCGAAGTCTACGAACGGACGAAGTTGAAAAATACGAATTGTTCACCGATAAATTAGCACCGCTTTCCCAGGGAGATATTGCGAAGAAGTTAATCATCGCATGGTTATATCGAGCTATCGATCAGCTGAATATCCAAAAATGCTGTTTGCTGGACGCCATTTTTAAAGCTTTCGCTGATTTCGCCACTGAACACGGTCTTATAGACAGGTCTGGGAACTCCAAGCCCCTTCCTATATAACGCAGCTTGACCGTCTTGCACTCCGTCTTGAAGCCTGTGTTTTTCGATTTGTGCACCAAAGACCAGAGCGCTGCAATCTCCGAGGGCGGTGTGTGCGTACTAAGTAGGCCTCTCCCTCACTAGCACTAGCGGCGAAAATTCACAACATCAGCTTCATTTTCGAGCACGGTTTTACAGCCGGAGTGGCCAGACCTGTCTGTAAGTCCGTGCCACTGAACTACAGGTTTTGCCCTGGATGTAATATTTGGGAGGAGACATGTGTCCGCGTTACAAAAGTGGACCACACTCTGATAGGAAGTTTGTTGTTCCAATAGCGCTACCTGGAGCGCTGGTTTTGTACGTTGCACTGCGCCTGATGGCTGGCAACACGAAATAAATCATCAGATCCCTACAGACGTAAAATGTTAATGCCTTTACGGGTAAGAAAGCCCAGGATTTCCCAAATGCAAAGTACAAAGCACAGATTTATAGAGCGACCGAATTGAGAATAGTTTGAACACCAGTGTGGAAAACCTTGAAAAGATATCACATAATCACTCTCGGACAACCGGCAAGGGTGACTGCCTTTTGAACTGTCAAAAATAGTCGTCTGATTTCCCGCAACTTTCCACTCACGCGTGCTAAATCGTCTAAACAATTGAAAGTGTTCCGGTCGCGTTCTGCTTTTTTTCGATATCAGAGTATTTTTTGTCCAGTATGAAGTTTGTACATAATATTTTGAGCAGAAATTTTCGTAATTCACTACTAGAAGTATCATCAAAAATTATCGTCCTTCCAAATGCCTCATACATCAGGTCCGCAATAGAGTTACGTAAATGAAAATATCCCCTAACCTATAAAATAGATTTTGTGGTTATCTTTACCGATTTACCAAAAATGAACTCAGAATCATTCGGTACCACGTGAAAATCTGCTGCAGCTCGTTATGATTTCCGGCTCAAATCGGCATTGATCCGTTTATAATTTTTTTAAAATAGACCTGTACGCACCGATGTTTATGTATGAACAGTAGCTAACCTTGTGCTGAAATATTTTCAATTCGTTTCAGGCTCTCGGAGGTTGGAAAATTAGAAACACCTAAACTGCAAGGGAAATATGAAACGGGACAACTCATTTTTCATCGAGTATTCGGGTACCGTGGTGTAGTTTTGTTTCCTTGGCTCGCGCGAGTTTACGACAGGGATGTGCCTAGCAAGAAAGAAGGGTAACGACAATCCCTGTTTCCGTTGTTAAGAAAATCATATTATGCAATTGCAGTTCAAACATTATCATAATGATGCATTTTCAGAACAACTTGTTATTTCACAACTTCAGAATTGTCTGAAATTTAGTAAACCATCGTACAGCATTAACGAAGTTCTATTTTCCAAATTCAACTACTTGGAGATACAAAACATTGACTTTAATTTTGAAGGTTCGTTAATTCTCAATTTCAGCCTCATTTCTTACTTTTATTGCAGATCTGATGATGGAAAGTTTACCAGTGTGAGCAAAGAAGTTAAAGGGAGAATGCATACTTTCTATCAAGTCCTAATCGACCAGAGGGATTGTCCTTACATCGTAAGTCGCTAACTCAAATTATTTCTCTTTTAAACTGCTTTTGAAATTGAATAATCTAACATGTGACACAATCTATTTCTCCAAGAGAGCACAAACAGAGGCGGTCACATTTTTGGGAAATCACGAAAGTAGTCGTAGTCTGTACGCAATTCCTGGGTTGGACTATGTTGCCCATGAAGATATATTGCCATACTCTACAAACGAGAAAGCAGCATTGCAGCACGAGTTGTTTGACAAATTTTTAGTCTACCACCAAGATAGAGACCCTCCATTTATAGCACAGGAGACACTAAGGGCATGGCAGAAGAAGAATCATCCCTGGTTAGAGTTATCCGACGTTCACAAAGAGACCACAGAAAATATCAGAGTCACAGTAATACCCTTTTATATGGGATGCAGAGAGAGCCAAACAACCGCTGTATATTGGGTAAGTGATAACTAATACTGTAAAAATTGGAAAGTTCGATAGCTGCAGTTGATTACCGTAGATAGAAAAAGATCCCAAAGCATCAAAAAAAAGTTTGACAAACTCAGTAGAATTTTATCTGGTTCCATAGTCATAGGATCCATTTTTACTTCCGTCTCAGCTGTACTGAGATACTGAACTTTGATAATCAGACCAAGTAAGAAAATTTTTGAAATAAAAATTGAATGATCGTATTTATCATGCAACAAAATGCTTACTCTGGTTGATTCAGTGGCGATATTGTATTCGCTTGGAAAATTTGGGGGACATGAGCGTGCAACTTCGAGAACGACATTGGAGAATATTCAGTTTGTCAGGAACTCTAGAAACTGTGAGAGGGAGAGGAGTTGTGGGTCAAGAACCGGTCTTGTCAAAAACCTTACCAGCTTTCCAGTACAGCAGTCATGTTAGTTTGCAGGCTCCCAGTGGCCACATGTGGTAAGTCGACGACACGTGTGAATATATGTATCTTATTCCTGACCGTTGCAAGTATGTCTGAATGATATTCTATACTTTCATACTATCGAAAAATTTTCTATGACATTTTATTTCCCACATTTTTCGAACCTAAGGTCGTAATTTTTTCGATATTCCAATTTAGGGGTACGTTTAGAATGGAACGGGAAGACGGTTACGCGTTTGATTGCCGAATACCTCCGTTCTCTTTAGAATCTAAGAGTGAAGAACCACCAACTCCGAATGCTGACTCGTAAGCAACAACGGTTACCCATACTAGGTATATGACTTTAAGAAAAAAATCGAACTCGAAAATAAATGTTGATGTTTGCTGCTTAGAGCATGACAAATTCCGCATAATGGCTCCCATATTGGGTAGTTAATTGAAGTTCTGTGAATCACACCCCCCTGTGAATATTATTTGTATATATTATTGTATTTAAGAGATGAAAAATGAATCAATATTCTTTATTCTTAACCAGTGATTGAAGATTGAGAAAAAACTAACACGAAGCTCATAACTCAAATCATGCATCACAAAATTTTGTCCACAATACCCACCAATACGACACACTGTCTAACAATTCAGTATGAATACAACAATATTCGTAAAAACTAAATTTTTTAAATCTCATTTTTAGTGGCATAACAATTGTAACATGTCATCAGTACTGGTATCTCAATAAAATTAATAAGACTTGAGTCATTGATCTGGATTAAATGTATACAAATTACCTATCATCGTTCATTATGAAAGGATTTCAACCTCATCAGTCAACTGAAGTTGATGAAAGATTATATTAGGGTGACGCAGTTTCGACTGAAACTTTTTCTACTTTTTATGTCTAATTTGTTGTCTGCGCATCACAGCCGTTTGAAATTGACCAATCCGGTAGCATCCGATGACTCAGAACTCAACTGGCGGATCGTCATACGCTCGGGAGCTGTTCTGAATTGGTTCTAGCGCTCAAATACTACCGGATTGGCCAATTGCAAACTGTTGTAATTCACAGATTTTCATGAGAAATACATTGGTAGCATATGGAGCAATATCCTGAGACATCCTGCTACCTGTACTGTACCATCAGTCAATGATGAGTGTAATTAGTACATTTTCGTAGTACATTAAATCTGTACGTTTGAAATTTGCGCGTCGTGTGACAGTCGCGTTCCTTCTGAAACCAAGGTCTCTACATAGGTATATATATCCTAGAATAGACGATTACAATGATTTAGATTTATAATTTTCGCTTTCCTCTGCAATCTCTGTTAATACCAGTAGTAGAAATCATTAAAATTTATTCCGACCAAAGAATGAGGTCAAAGGCCACGCATACTTTACACTGATATGATACTTTACCTCAACTCGGCGAAACCATCGATAGAATCTCGATCTAGTTCCTCGCCCGGTCACCAGAGGCGGTAGTCTCATCTCGCGCCGCGTCGCCATCGCCTTTCAACAATCAGCTGGACTATACGATACTCCGGCGCGTTTCGTTTTAGCTGCCACTGTTTCTCGGGCGTCGAAGAAATCAACTCATAATTGCTGAACGATGGTTGCCTGTAAGTAAACCTCTACCTCAACTCGAAAATATATTATTTAACCTAGATACTTTCGTACGCGTACAGTTTTTCCACTAAATTCATTTAGCCAACAATCTGATACAAACTGCATTTGTATTCAAACTTCTTGTAACAATAGCGGTACTTGTAGTTACGAGGGATTTCATATCGCTATACTGTAAGAGGCGACAACACGAGTGGGTGGTTTTTTTTTTTTTTTTTTGCTGAGTCATTTTACAGGCAATGTTCTATGAAATTCCCCGTGAAAAAATCTCAATTGAACACCATAAAATACTTTGAAACAGACCCAGACGTTTATTTGCGACTCGTATCTCATCAAACGTTGTAAATGCAATTTTAATAGAGGTTAGTATATGACGTAGCTAAATAGGTCAACTCTGGGCTCAGCTGGAGAGCTGTCAGTTTGACCAATCGGGCGGTATGAGGGAAGAATTGAGGCGGACGGGTCGGGGCGGGGTGGGAACAAAGTGTTTTGACAGCTGCCCGAACTTTCGACGCAGAGGACACGCTCCTATCTTGCTGATGTCATTCCTCAAATTCATAATATTATTCGACTTATCGTTGGATGTACCCGCGATACTCTTGACGATTCGTTTACTCTGTTATACCAAATATTTCTACTTCGTTGCACCTAATATAGCCCGCTTTTTATTTATACATATGGATCAAAATGTATGCTATCTTTTGTTTTCTCTACTGCCATTGCTTATAAAGACAAAACTCTTTCCTTCGATACTGTTATTGAGAATTTTCTTTTCGCAACAACAGGGCAAGCGCAAGGGAGTGCCCTGGTCGACCTCAACTTTGACGCATATATCTCTAAATTTTTATGTCCACGTATCGCAAATGTGAAAAAAGGCTTAAACGCGCGATTTTGTATGCAATTCTGACCATAAACACTCCAATACATTGCCATCTGTTGCAGAAATGAAGAAACGGCATAATATTAGTCAATTAATAGAATGCTGACACAGCGAAACACTAAACATGAATCACTGTTTTGCAACTATTGAGTCAGCAATGAAGTTAAATTTTCGAAATATCAATTTTGCTTTTACTTTATTACAGTTCACTGAATTTGGGGCAATCCCGAAGTCGCGTAGTAACGATTTTTATTGAAAATGCTTTCCAAAGTTAACATCGCAAATTTAAACCTTATAAAACTACTCAATCATCGGTAACTGAATACAGTACCTCTTTGTATGCATTGACTGAAATGAATCAAGGTCTGCCTACATTCATAGTATGGTTTTCTATTAGAAATGTGCCAGAGCAGCTGTGGTGATCAGTAAAAATACATAAGAGAAAGTGGCTTCGCCTTTAAACATACTTGTTCAGTTTGTATATCAATATACATACGCTTGTATCATTTCACCCTGCATTAATATTAACTAAATTGATATATTTATAAATTAATTGCGTATCACGATAACTGACTTGAGTACCTCTACAATGTTTCCAATTATATTTAGTTGGTAAGCCATATCGCGAACCAAAAAATTAAACTAATCAAATTCCCCAGCCACACCTTGGAAACGAGCTCAGTTGGTCAATCTGTACAATTATTCGTAACTTGAATCGCATTTAATAACAAGCTTGCAGTTAGTATGATGCAGCTTATATCCATCTATGTGAAATGCACAGCAATAGGATAAACAGTTTTCTACAAGTATAATCACGTTCTTTCAATTTAAGCAAGTGACTTTGGGTTTGATGATAATAGAGGATTTGGAACTATGAACAGATACATGTTGATCTCATGTTTAATCTTATTGAGCTCAAGTAATCAAGTACCATCTTCTTCAAGCAGCAAGGGCTCTCACTCCGGACATAATCAACGAACTGCGCAACAAGTTTTACGAGAATGAGAAAAATGTTTTGGCTCAAAACGTATGCACCAAAATCGATCCTCTCGAGGCATGCATGTCTCGTAAGTACATCGAAGAGGCTCAACATGTCTTCAACCACAAAGTCGAGTTGGAAGGAAAGCCGATTACAAATCAGAAGAACTCTGGACGTTGCTGGATTTTTGCCACTCTGAATGTTATGCGAATTCCGTTTATGCAACAGCACAACTTGGAGGAATTTGAATTTAGTCAGGGATACTTATTTTTCTGGGATAAGGTACAGTTTGCAGAAAGTTTTAAGTTTTGTTTTAAAAATGGGGTCAACAATTTTAATCCAAACATTTCCCATTAAAAACGTTGTACCAAAGTAGTGAAAGCATTGGATGAAAGCTGTTGGTTAATGCATACAAGAATATAACTTAATTTCAGCTCGAACGATGCAATTACTTCCTACACAACATGGTGAAGGCAGCTAGGTCAGGAGAATCAGTGAATGGCCGGCTAGTGTCATGGCTTCTACACGACCCAACATGCGACGGTGGTCAATGGGACATGATTGTGAATCTCATAAACAGACACGGTCTTGTTCCAAAGAAGCTGTTTCCAGAATCATTTAGCTGTGAGTCTACCATGCGTATGAACAGCCTACTGAAAAGTAAGCTCAGAGAATTTGGAAAAGCTTTGCGAGACATGATTGCTAGCGGAGCGTCAGATGCCGATTTAGAGAGTCAGATCATTGAGCAAATGACAGTGATATATAGAATCATTGGTATCTGTCTAGGTATTCCCTCAGAGAAATTTACGTGGGAATACTACGACAAGACAAAAAATTACAATTGCATTGGACCGATAACACCGGTTGAGTTTTATGAAAAATATGTCAAGCCAAGCTTCAATGTCGACGACAAAGTCTGCTTAGTAACTGATCCCCGGCCAACAAATCCATATGGCAAACTCTACACGGTTGATTACTTGGGAAATGTTGTCGGTGGACGATCAACAATATACAACAATCAACCTGTCGAGTTACTGATGAACCTCTGCGCCGAAAGTATAAAGCAGAACGAACCAGTATGGTTTGGCTGTGAGGTCAGCAAACGGTTTGCTATGAAACAAGGCATTCAAGATCTGGAGGCGCACGATTTCAAACTAGTATTTGGGACAGATGTTCAAATTGGTCTAACCAAGGCGGACAGATTACTATACGGAGATTCTATGATGACTCACGCGATGGCATTTACTGCAGTCTCTACCGATGTAAGTCTCTATTCGTTTCGTCAATTTCTGCAGTCAGTTGTTAAAATGGGTCTCGCCAAAGCACTCCCTATTTGTTCATTCCTTACTGTTTATTTAACACATGCCACGAGGAGATAAAAATTGTCACTTATCTCAGTGGTTATTTTTATTCTGGTACACTGCGACATGAAATAGTAACATGATTCCGAGTTATGCAGAATAGCCAACGTTTACCATGTAGATGGCTTTTAAACCTAATTTTATTTATAACTGCAATGTATATGCACTATGCATATGATGAAGCATATTATTTGCATAGTGTCATTATAAGAAAATTGATTTATATTATTTCGTATCACATTGTGCTGCAACAACCTTTCAACCAATTCGATCCCTTTACCTGCAATCTCATACTATTTTTTATTATGAGTTCCAAATTTTTCAACTGTAACGTGTTACTATCACCGTTGTCATTATGTTCGAAGATATCTGCAAAGTCGATAATTGTATCAACTTTGCTGAAAACACGATCGTCATGTAAATCAGTTTATTATTATTTCAGGCAAACGGAAAGATCAAGAAATTCCGAGTTGAAAATTCGTGGGGAGATGAACGTGGTGAGAAAGGTTATCACGTGTTATCTGCGGACTGGTTTTCAGAATTTGTGTTTGAAGTAGTTGTGGATAAAAAATATGTGCCCGATGACGTTATGGCTGTGTTTCAACAAGAGCCCACTGTTCTACCGGCATGGGATCCTATGGGGACTCTTGCACAATGATAAGCGCTTTTCAACAAGTACCAGAAACAATTTATTCTTATAGATGAGATAAAGTTCAATATTAGGGCTGTTCTGGAGTCGATTTCAACACACATTCACACACATAAAATAATATCCCAGTATCTCAGTATAGTACATATATTGTAAAGCTTCAAACTAATTTTAATCCTAAGAATACTTTTTCTCTTTCAGAAGATTGGTAAAAACTTGCATATGCTGTAAGCACTTAGCTCGTGTTTTCACCACGTGCTTTCAACTCATCGCTCGCATATTAAAATCACTGAACACCTATTACTCTTTCAGTATCTCCTTGATAGGGCAGAATTTTTATGTATAATCTGACATCGACTCCATCCCTGCATGAGGGACAGACACTCCTTTACTAGCAAAAAATTTCACGTTTGATTACAAATCTGGAGTGATCAAAAAGCGTAAATAAACCCTGGCAAATACTTTTTATATTTAAATTGCGTAACAGTACTAGACAATAGGTGGCAAAAATATCAACTTGAAAAAATCTAGACGTACTTTATAATTTAGACGCTCACATTTCATGAAAGGTGCAAATAATTTTCTAAGAGATCAGATTTTACTGCCTCCTACCTTCTGCTCTATTCATGTGGAACATGAATCGAATTTTCTGCTGGTCCAAGTCTTTATGTCCCTTGATAAGTGCATAAATGAACTGCACGTGATGGTGTCATCAAGAGTAATGTCTCAGCAAGTCAATTTTTTATAACAATTGCTCACCGTTTGTTCTTAGAGATTTAAGAAAACATGTATAAAATATGAAACAAATATACGTAGCCATTTGTGTACACCTTTGGTGAGTAGCTAGGCTTGTTAAGTGAAGTCATGTTGCTAGTCATTGACCAAAGATAGATTGTCAAAGTATGCCCAATATTGAAACCGCGACCGATTGCACACAAAATTACCAAAAATAATCACATCTAATCATAACTACATTGTTTCTGTTTGACCAATTGATGGATTATGTTGATGAATTCGTGGACAGATATTTGTCAAATCAATTAAACCTTTCTTGCGCTACTATATTTTATGTGTATGCAACATGGGATTAGGTGAAACTGAACAAAAATTCAAATACACTGGCACGAACCAAATAATATAATATGTACTATGATAAAACATTATTTACGCTATAACAAGAATATTTCAAATAGATGAAGGAACATTATAAATCTTTTTCTTTTATAAGAAAATTAACCTACATTAGAATCAGAACTACACAGCAAAATATGATTTCCGAAATTTAATGTACGATTCGAATTTCAGCAGTAATTGTCAATTGGGGAATTATAGGATTTCTAAAAGACAGACACAAGTTAGTAATTTAATAATAAGAACGAATAAAAAAATCTACCAAACCTTATGTACATACATCATCTAACAATAAGTGTTGTGTTGTGTTTATTAATTATAATGAATCAGTTTGTAAAATTATTTTTTCCCCCAATAAACTCTCCATCAGTCATATAATATCTTGAATGAAAAGTACAGAAACAATTTTAAGTAGGTATCCCAAAAATATGACTGAATATCTACTCATTTCAGATCTCTGTATGGTAACGATGATGAAATGAAAAAAATACGCGACTTGATTTCCGACTTGCAAATTATGGGTTCATCCAACTTTTTCAGTATCAGAGCTCACAAGGATAATTGAAAAACTGACTGAAATGATAATTAAAATCTGCCTGTTATTTTTCATGAGTAGTTTATTTACAAATATACAAAGTTAATGGTTGGAACCAAAGTCCAACATCTACCAACGTGTGCTAAGGTTTTCTTAATTGTCGTTTAACTTTATAAGTATATTGAAGTTTCGCCCAGACTCCTTTGCACATGTTTTGTAAACGTATGTCTTTTTTATCTATACTCAATCGATAAGTTTCTCGAACTATGTTCTTTGAAACCCTGAGATATCCACGTTGCAACAAACTCAATGCAGCCCACAATTTGCATCTGGCTACTAATAGCGCATCTCCTAAACGCAGCGCCAACTGCAGTTGCCTAACAGATATTTTTCCAGCCATCTCAGCCTGAAAATTGTATATAATATCAAATATAGGTGGTAAATAAGAAACATCAAATTAGTACAAAAAATTGGGTCTGACTCTCTTATGCCAAGGACATATGTACATACATACAATCTAATTTGCTGATACAAAATTTTGAAAATTTACAAAATTTTAAGTTTTCGATGTAATATTTATGGATTGTGGTAGATTTAAGGTGAATCCTTGCACAGGCCTCGCCCATCATCATACATTAAAATCTAACTTCATCTTACACAATGTTCAAATGTTTCTCCTAGTGCAGAAAATCCTCCTCCAAGAGTCGACAACCAGGACATAGCATGGTCAAGTTCTCTTCGTTCCAAGGCCATTTGGGTAATTCTTTCATTCCTAAATTTAATTCAATTACTATGGTTAAACTCGTTGTAAATTTATTAGGAGGCATTTGCAAATACTTGCCATTTGTAGTCAAGATATTGTACTTTAGGCATCCGTAGTTTAATATAAATAACGAAGAGTGAATTTTCATGTACTTTAGATTTGTAGTATTCTCGCCACATATTCAGTGACGATTGACGATAATAACTTGATCTTTTCATTGTGTAAGCATACTTTGATACTAGATATGAATTTAAACCACGTCGATTCAGTTTAAAACATACATATTTCAATTCGTTCTTTGCGCTGTCTGGCCTTGCATAATCTTTGCTACAACTGCTAATATGACTCGGAGCAACGATTAAATTGTCAAAAATATTATTATTCGCATAAACAATTATACGAATTTCCGAAATTTCCATTTTCAAACACTGGCCTATAAAATTAGTACGATTGAAATAATTTATCGTCAAGTACGCAGGAGTTGAAGTTTTTTTTTTTTTTTATATTCGGAACGAATGTATTGAGCAGCAAGTATTGCAGGTTAAGTACCAAGTGGAATGTAAAGAGTGAAGAAAAAATAACCGCCTCAATAGTGATTTGAGATGTAAGGTGACGATTATTGGTAATGTCAAACAAAACCAAACCGACACTAGTTACGTTAGATTTTCGGACGTGATTTATATTCCACGAACAATAAAGAATGGAATGACAGGTTATGTAGGGTTCGTGGGGTTCGTGTACGGAACTAGTGTCCCGAAAAACATTCACATCGTAACGTAGAGAAAAGTCCGAGCAGACGAATAATTCGTTAATGAGATACCGATGCGAATCGACAGATATGAATGACACGGCAAACCGTACCTAGTATCGCCAATGGTCATTGCATTTGCCGCAGGCGACGGCAAAAACCGAAATCGAAGGCATGTCGAAGCCGAAGCTTAGAGCATATATCTAAGAGCCGAAGTCGCGAAGCGAGGCGACACGCGGCCGAATGGCGCGTGACAGAACTATAAAAAGGGGGGGGGAGCCAATCGGAGGCCGCCGAAGGCGACACGCCTCCGGTATCAGCCAATGGGAGACGCTCGGCAAACGGTTCGGTTCGAGGGATTAATCGGAGCAACGTGGGACAATTGAAATCTGTATTTCGCGAACGTTATAACACAAAACTATGAATAGTACGCCGTCTAAATCGGAAATGAGAATAATAAAATTATCGGACTCCAGACCCGGCCGCCCGGCGTACAATTCGATTTCGGATCTGCGCCGAGCGCGCTTGACTAATGCGTCAGTGTGCGCGACGCAACCCATCCGACGCGACGATCTTGCTGGGTTATTGCGGCTCGCCGCTATTGGGGCCTCCGATCTCGGTCGCGACAGGTTGGTTCACCCCCGTCCGTCGATAAGCGAATACGCTGGGTTTAAAATCACTCGTGACACGGAACGCGACTGTCGAAATAAGGGCAGAGGAGGTCGAACATCAACGAGAGGAGCAACCCTCGCCGGAGCGAGAATTCCCACGTGAAAAAAGAGTGCAATAAATCTTATTAAACCGGGGAACACAGATCCGTATTCTCCGCTCGTCGACCGCATCCGCAACACACGGACAGACATACACACACACCAGAGAAAAAGAGAGAATTTCTTTCCCCCTGTAAAAGCAACGCGTACATAAAAATAAATCCATACACATATTTCGAAGTAATAATAATCGATCGATCAATCGAGTAATGGCGTTTCTGAGATCGGTGCCGAGGTGTTGTGCTAAATCAAAGTTCGGGAGGAAACTGCCGCTCCTCCCTGTGACCATTTTAGAAAATGTAACCCGTCCTGCCGCTGCCGCTGCAGCTGTACAGTTTTCTCAGGTAGCCGGAAAGAGCGATTATGACGGCGCTGCTGCCGCGAGGACTTCAGGAGCTGGCTCCTCGGCGACGGGCGGCGGTGGCGGCGGAGGCGGTGATTCGACGGCGAAACCTGTTCCGAGGCAAATTGATCCCCTTGATTTAAAATTCAACGACCCCATCGCCTCGTTCAAGAGCAAAACCACCGGCGAATTAGTCAGGGCCTACATCGTCTACCAGCTATGTACAATGGAATTCATCGTCGACAATAACATGAAGGTAAGCAAAGTCGTCACGACTGTAATTTGTACCAGTACCTGCATCCAGTCTGCCCTCCCCCCTACCCCCTCCCCCGTCCCACCACTCTTCATAACCGGCCAATTGCTGCCTGATGATAAGTATCTATGTATGTAGGAATTTACTACATGCGTACGCATTCAGCGATTAATTTGTCTCATGTTTTTGCTACGGCATTTTATCACCTGACGTAGTAATACTTTTAGATCCACGCGGTTCAAGAACTTGGTCAAAATGAATTTTCTTTCATCACCCGTGCGAGTTTCGACGCGTTTCGACGCGTTTCGACGCGTTTCGGAACACGCACGAATGATTCGCTGCACGCGCTGCATAATAGATACGATACTGTCGGCCCTTTTTTCACTTTCTTCTTCCTTTCAAATCGCACGTTGTTCGTATCTTCAAACCGACCACGCGTTGTACGCTTTCTATCCTCTCCACGGTTTTTTTTCCGATGCACGTGCAGTGCAGAAACATTCGGGAAAATTCTCCGACGCAATTATTTCTTCTCCGCTATGGTGTCTCTGAAGAGAGATCACGAAAATATTATTTATGCGTGGTGGAGATAGTTAATTCGACAGTTGTGGATAATTAAAATTTTTTCCTTCTCATCGAATCAAAGAATCGAGCACTTCTCCGACCGTTTTTTACCCTCCTCTTCATTTATTACTTTTTTCCTCTAGCTCGCGTTTCAGACCGCTAGACACCTGTAATTATTGCATAACTTTCCTGGAAATTCTTGTTTACCTTTTTTTTCTTTCATTGCTGCGATAACAAGCTCTAGTTGTATTAATGACGTTACAATGATTCATCCGTATGTTTTGTTAGGTATTGTGTTATAACTTATTTGTCAGTGTTGAAGAAAAAAAAGTAACCCGGAATGTTATTTTATACAACGTTGAAGATTTTACCGAAATTTGAGTGCTTGTAACTCGCTCTGCTTATTAGTAATAATAAATGCCTGCACTTCGCTTCTTAGCCTCATGGTTTCGTTCGAAAATTTATCGAATTTAGTAACACGGAATTCGATCAAAAAAAAATTTCAACACGTTATTTGAACAGTGTTATGTATTCTGTTATTTAACTAGTACGATAAGATATAAGATTGCAGATCATTTTAAATTCATTATCATATAAAAATTTCGTGTGAGACTATATTGTACTCAACTGCAGTTGCGATCTTAGAACCTTGATTCTATTTGCTTTTGATGAACGATTTTCGTTACAACGAGTAAAGGATACGTATGTACGATTTATGCGTTACTATGCATATTATATACAGTTTGAGAAACTGTTCTTTTTGGCAGAGAACAAGTTTGTGGCACCTGTACGCTGTAACGTGCAGACGGTACTTTTGAAACGCCTTTTTGAATTTCACATTTGTTTTTAATTAATTTACCCTTTGACCGATTATACTCGCACGATCCGCGGCATCTGATATTGCGTAGCTGTTTGAATATGAAGATCGCATAGTTACGAAGGTCAGGGAATTCGGACGATAATCCCAGCATTATCACCTACGTTATACATCCACGCCTGGAGGCGAATCGTGCGGCACTAACATAAATAACTGATTCGCAAGCGGACGCGTGACGTGTTTCGAGAGAATTTAAAGATTTCTCTTTATAATTTCGCCGACTTCGTTTACGGTTTGTGAAACAACGAATGAACGCGTCGATCCGGCGTCCAGTTCTCAGGATAAAAATTCGATAAATTTTTATGAACGTCTTTTGTTGCGATGAATTAAATGTACGCAAGCATTTTATCACGCATATAGCTATGTACGTGAGTGCATAAATCTTACCAATTGCATTCCCACAAATCGGCATTCGCGATCGAATAATTCGGGTAATTTTGCACAGCGAATGAAAAATCGCAACTGTTACGTAAGTCACAGAGCTCAGCTGGTATGGGTATTTCACGAATAAAGTTCCACGCGGCGTCAGATTCTTCGGGGAGGAGGAATTCCTGCTTGGCACAGAGCAGCCACGGCGACGACGTCGACGACGACGAAGTTGGATCCCGCTGTGCGGCTGAAATCAATAACGCTGGGTTAAAGTTCCGCCGTGCATTGCATGCAGTCTCGCCTGCATTTGACGACTCGACGTGCATCCAACGCGTATAGAATCGCAAACGTCCCGTTACATCGGTTTTTCATAAATTTATATCTCTTGATACAGATCTTGTTTGCGAATATACCACTAATTTTCGCCTATTTCCACTAATCCGGAAAATTTACCCGCCGTCTGTTCGCAGACTGTTATGTTCCGGGTTGGGGTAAAAATATAGAGAGATGAAAAGATCGAACGGCCACAACATCGAATTTTTATTGAAGCGAAAATTTTATTTGCAGAATTTAAGGGAACGCCCCGATCGATTTCGACGTGGTCGTATGTATCTCCAAATATCTAAGTCCACGTATCTCAAACGCGGAAAAGGGCTTAACGGCCACGTTCCATTCACAGTTCTGAACAAAAACACTCCGATGCGTTTTCATTTGACGCAGAAACAGAGAAATTGCACGGATTTTCCGAAATCGCAATAGTAAATTCATAGAATTCATGCAATTTCCTTACTGCTGCCTTAAATGAAAATGTATTGCAGTGTTTTTACTTTTATTTTTTATGCAGAACTGTGTACACAACGGAGCCGTTAAGCCCTTTTCCGTGATGCGTGGACTTGGATATTTGGAGATATATACGACCCCGTTGAAATCTACTAGGGCACCCCTAAAAAATGCAAAAAATCAAAAAGATCAAAGTGTGGACAAGTAGAAAAATAGAAAAGTCTGAATGTGGAAAGGCGTGATGTAGAATCGTCGGAATTCGTCTCGATAATGTAGAATGGTGTACAGGTTATAGATTTTGCTGTTGTCTGTTTCGACCCACTATATTTTCAATTTTCTACACTCGGATTTACTAGATTTTTTTTTCAAGTTTACAAATTAGATTTTTCGCCTCTTTGCAATATCGTTATTTTGCTCCTTTCTATGAATCGGCTATTCTAGCCTTTTACCTTCGCCGTTACTTCCGTTCCATTCCGTTTCGACCGCTGCAACGTATCGAGTTTATTCTACTCGCTGTTTTGTATTATACATATATACAACCTACCGTCTTAAGTTTCGGAAATGTCCCACCATGCGTATGCGGTCATCGTAGATGCTGCGTGCAGGATTTAATCCAGACTCGGCCGTTGCACGCCGGCTTCGTCAGCGGTTAGGCACTGATTCGACGATACACCCTCTTTTCACATTCTCTTTTTCTTCTTCTCCATTCAAGTTGACCCAACAATTTATACCTGCGATTATCACAAGGGAGATTTTGTGTACAATAGCAGGTAATATTAGGAGATGTTTGCGGGGACGATGGGAGAAAGTCCAGGAAAATTTTCGCAAAAAAATTTACACCTTTTTTCAAGATTTCTATAGAGACTTTTGAAAATAATAAGAGAATTTGAAAATTCAAAGATATTGCGCGAGGCAATGCTAGAAATAAATATGTGGTAATTTTTAGTCAATGAAGATGTTGTGACAAAATTTCGTCATTGATTTACCCCTCGTGCATGACTGATGATGATGTTACCGGGATTCGTTGTCCTTCGTATATATATGTTACATAGTAAACACAAATAGAAACCTTTTTCCACACGCTGATGAGGCGGACCAATTTCGGCTGATGCATTGTGCCAACTTCTTACGTAATGCTTGTACTTGCGGTAAGTTACGCCTGTCACAACTGAATTACGGACAACATTTTGCAACTAGGTTGACGAAAAACGCTACGGTAGATCGGCTGGGCGGCACATGCAGTCGCGAGAATTTTATGACTGTAGGAAAAGGACAAGGGTGGCACAGTAAAAGTTGTACGCTTCTTCGTTGTGCAAACGATGCTAAATATCTGATCGAATTATAAACTTTTCTAAACCCACAATTGATGTAACATATTTTATCTCGGTGTTCCAAGTTTCAAGCTACGGTTCTACGGAATATTTTGACAATCCGTGATTATGTTTCGACTGAGAAACACTCTGTATAAGGATGCAGAATTCGGGGGGCTGGCGATGGAAAGAAATTGGTAAAGGGCCAGATTGCGTCGTCATGAAATCGGGGTTGAATCACCGTTGGCGATAGGCTGTCTGTCCGTCTGCACTGGCATTCTTTAAGCTGCGCAGTGACGTACACTTGGTACTTTACTATGTACGTCGGGCTGCAGTGATGCAGCGAGGCGTGTCACACATAGACCGTATACCTACCCTAGCTTCTACATACTTCCGTAGCGGTGGACGGCCTCTGCCGCAGTTTATCGATTCTTGTTAACTGCATCTCAACTTCCCGCCGCCTCCGCTAAGTACGCGTCATACGTAGTCGGCTTCGCCTATTATCGTTTTTTATATCATTAAAATTATTCGTGACGGAGAATTAACAGTAGGACCTGTAGGAAATGGATTCTTTTATTTTTTATTTTTTAAAATTTTTTTATTTTTTTATTTTTTTTTAACGTCAAAAGACTAATCACGAATTTGTCATCACGAATTCAGTAATTATATATAGTTATACTTTTTCTTAAATTTAACTTCGTCGATTTATCAATTTTACATAAATTTATTAAATGTATAATACTTGTAACGGAAGGAAAACGGAGGCAGAAACTTTACCTTATCGTGCAGAGCATTGATCCCGTGGGACTTAATTGTCAATTCCCGTTGGTCGGATCACACCACGCTGTTAAATACAGGCTTCAACCCTTCTGCAGGGCATTTATACTTCATGTATAATGTATGTCCGCATTTCACTGACGAATATTGTTTTAAGCATAATTGATATTTACTTTCGGAAATGGGTACACCCACACTTATTGGATTGGATCGGATAGCATAAAAACAGTTTATAATCGAAATTTTGATGTAGGTCGAGTTAGGGTCAAAGTTTTTGTGCCTAATTTTTTCCTCAAATATTTGAGAGGTTATTTGAAAAGATAATAAAACAGGGTTTAAAAATGACCAGAGGAGTAAAAAAAATACATTGCAACAAAATGAGCTGCAGGGAAATCATCTAAAATCAGGGGGAATAATTTATTGTCGATGGAAATATAATGAATGATCGAGTTTAGATCGGTTAAACTTAATCACATGGTTGCTAAATTGTAGTCTGTACAAAAACATTTTCATCCTTGTGATTGCAGCATGCGGCCATTTCTTGTGCTTTGTTGTGCAATTCATTCGATTCGAATCAAATTGTAATTATTCCTTGCTTAATTTTCATTTTTCCAGTTCTCCAAAAACACCGTTTCAGTTTGGAACCCTGCAATATCTTGCATAGCAAATTGCTCTTCGCTCAAAAGATTTTGCGCATTTAACGGATTTAACGTTATTACCAGTTATACATTATCTCTCAACGAGCATAATGTCAAGTCTTACCGACGTAAATAGTTCATTGCCGAACTATTTTCTTGTTCTTCGTACTGCCTAGCATTTTTCTCTCAGCATAAGTCATCGGTTGATACATTACTGTATCGTAACGATACAATACCGTGCAAGTATTAGACACCTATCGATCTGTGTCGTAATGTATGCGATTTCAGTAATTCCAGAAGTATCTCGAACAATTTTTGATCGATAACAGCTGATTTCGCCGCCCGAAATTACGCATGCAGTTAAGTTTGACAGTAATATTGTCTTTTCAACCCACTCATTTCTGCCGCGTCAGGTCACGTATTATTCGTACCTACGTAGCAGAATAATTATTGTAAAAATCGATCAGATGTTGCTATGGCGAATGAGGGGAAATGAGCCAAACATCGCAGATTATACCAGAAACCACGAACACACCGATCGCGATATTAATGAGCGGGGTTGCATGCGTCACGTGCATTGTGACTGATTGTTAGTGCCGGATTTTTCTTATTATTATACGGCTGCCGCTCGGAGACGGAGAGCAATACTTATTGGTCATTGGACTGACTGTAGCGGATACGCTTATAAGCACTGCCGTCGTGGATGTAAACCTATTGATTATCCGAGTCCCAGTAGAACGGGCCATTCCGATTGTAATAACCGATACCGAATCGCAAAAAATGCTCGAAGTACGCACGCGGCGAATTCAGGGTCGCCACACATCTGGAAAACCTGAAAAACCTGGAATTGACAGGGGATTTTTTTATTTGCTTAAGGAAAAAACTAAAATCATCCAGCTTTCTATCGTGGGAATTGGAAATAATTTTTTGAGGTAACAAGTTTGCTTTTTCTGGTCGATAAAACGAATTGGCTTAAACTGATTCTTTTTACATAACATTTTTTCTTCAATTCGATTTGATTTTCGACCGAATACAGAGTTAACAAGATGAGCGATTTAGGTTTTAGTAAGTTACTGGAACTGGGAATACGACGGTGAAAAGTAGGTTTTTGGTCCTGGGAAACCTGGAAATGTCATGGAATTTTTTACAATAAAATTTCTGGCTACATTTTTTATATTATAGGCATATTTTTGTTTTCTCTCCTTTGGTTGGGGATAAAAATTTACAGAGATTGTTAGACGATAGAAGAGTCGTAGGGTCAAATTTTCTAATACGCGGAAATCAATGTTCTAGAATTTTTAAATGTATAGTGTATATATGTATGTATCACAGAAAAGTCAAAATGGAGAAACTTTTTTATACGAATTTTAGAAAGACAAGTTTTGACTTTTTTACACTCTACACGTAAAATAATTTCCCTCATGCGTAACGTATTTCTACGTGTATTCTTTTTTTTTTTTTTTTCTATGCTGTAATATTCTTGTGAATAAAATCAGCCGTCACAGAGTGAAATCGACCCAAGCTATAGTTTACAGATTTTCAAGCATTTTCAAGCGATTTGAAACGGAGTATTGATATTATATCTAACCGTAAACTTCCGTTTCTAGATCCATTATTTTCTGTTTTTATATTTTTGTAGAAATCTTCGTGGGTTAAGAACGTAATAATTCTATAAATACTTAATATAGAATAATCTCGTGATAAAATTAATGGAAAGTATCGATAATTTCAGCCAATTAACTTTCTCAACGTTATTTATTCGGTTATTTACTTCAGCCTGATAATGAATTTTTGGCCATCCTGTGAAATCGAGATTTCGAGGTTTGATTTAAATCCGGCATTCAACCGTCACGGTTGGAGGTATAATCAAGTTTTACATGTATACATCACTGTTCATAACAATGATTCTCGGTGCGGATATAGTCGCCATATTGTAATCCGCGTCTCGTGTTACGCGTGTCGAATTATCTGCATATGGCTAAACAGAGATAGAAGAACAGCGCTGCATGCTTTTATCCCCTTGGTCACGGAATTAATTAAAATACACGTGAAACTCGTGTTTGGACTCGCGAATATCATCCTGCGATTACGGAACGCCGATGTTGCGGGTTCTGTGCCGTCTACAAACGATTTTGGATTCCAACTATGTCCGCGTCAAAAAATGCTTAGCTATTTATATCACAGGAAAAAACTTAGGTATCACAGGCGCGTAATTTCAAGGTGTACAAGTCTGGAAAAGATGATGCAAACTTTGCTATTACAGCAATTTGAAAATTCGCTTTACATTAGTTTTTATAAAAAATCCAACAATTTGAAATCGTGTGTGTTCTACAGTTTTTTTCAACTTGGTAAATTACAAACGTTAAAAATTAAATTATTCATCGTATTGCGTAATTTATTTTCATTCGCGATTTTCTTCTCTGGCTAATTCTCACATTTTCAAAACTGTATCTTTTCTGTTCGCACATGTATTAAATTAATAGGTAGGCGTACAAATTTACACATGTTATCGCTCTGTCGCGAATTCGTTACCTGTCAATTTGCTGTAAGTAGTGCAGATTAGATTCGCCTTGGAAAAATTTTCCAACGCCATAGAATGTGGAAGGTACAACCACTTTAGGCATTGGCAACCAAGTATAAAATATTAAAAATCTCCTGTAAATTTCAACAGCAGTTTCAATTGTCTGTGAGTAAGCAAGTAAAACTTTACGAGCTTTGAATAACGCTCGCAGTTAACGCAATATTATACTCAAGTTATGCGCCATATAACAGACCTGAGTTTGATGTGTAGTACAAGAATACCACAGATTTTAGACCAAAAACGTTTCCAATCCTTCGTGGAAATTATCTATCAACAACTCTGTGTTACTGTTTAATATAAAGAGAAAAAAAATCGTACATTTAACTTTATTTTTTTTTCTTCTTTTACTCTTTTATTTCTAGTTCTTAATCCAAGACCAAATCTTCAATCATTCAATCAATATAATACATATGTATAAGGACAGTTAATTAGCATATCTTAGAACGTGAAATTATATTCCCGAATCTTACGAATTATCAATTTTCTTCACAGATTATACGCGAAGCTACAAGAATACGAGGCTGAGAACCACAGACGATAATACAAACACACACGCGCATGTTTGCACAAGTGTAGCCTCTATACTTAATGAACTGTAAACTCTCCATTCGCTAATTCTTGTACTTGCTGCAAATATTTCACGTGTGTCAAAGAATATAAACAAAGAAAAACGAAAACAAATAGAAAACACCGAACGAAGCTAATAAACAATCAATCGATTCGCTGTCAGTCTAGATATGATCAATATTTTTAATTTAAAAAATTTTAAATCAACTCAAGTAATATAAAGAAGAAGAAAAAGGTAAATTCAATTAAAAAAAAAATCATTTTGCACATACAAATAGACGAGGGGTCGAATTGCAGCCAAAATCCTTTATAATAAGGAGTTTTAAAAACTGATTGAGACACAGATGCGCATGGTCAAGAATCGTTCTCGTAGGTGTGGACCTTATTCGACCAAAAGTCAGTATCATCTACTCCGAAGCTGCTAGCAACCATCTAAAATAGACTGTATGCTGCACGCAGCTTCGTCTGTTCAGCTAGCAGTCTCTTACGAGAATAACTGCACGGACTCCGTAGAGTTCGAATTTACTCTTGCACAAGCAGCAGCCGTTCGTCTGGCATGTGGTTTTTTTCGCCTCACCGCGTTATTTGCTCCGCATAAGAAATGCCTCCGTGAATTGTGCGCCTTTGAAAAAGATTTAGCATATCCCGCATAAGTAGGTATAACTGCGTATATTTTTTTTATTCTTACAATTAGTCACTTATACGTCATATATATGCCATCCACTCGTCTTACCGTTACTCGAACACGTTTTTACACATTTATTTTTTTTCCTTGTTATTGATTTATTTATTTATTTATTTTTTTCCTTTACCACTTATATACATATACGTACCGTGTATTCCGTGGCAAGTGACTCAACCTCTGATTATGACCAATTCTTTTATCCGTACACTTTGGTTTTTTTTACCTGCAGTTTTCGTTCGAAAAACCATCAAGAAATTATACGAATTATATGTGAAAAAGGCCATTTTTGTTCCGTTCTCGAAGTAACTTACAATACGCCTTCTACGACGGAAAATTATTCTAATTTTTTTTTTTTTCTTGATAATTTCAGAGTAAATTTTTTCGGTAAATTTTCCGTAGCGTTAATCATGATACGTCAACTGTAGAGCAGAGCGATTTCTCGTAAACTCTCCCAACGTTATTTTTTCATGGATGTTGCAGTTATTGAGATTAAATATTGAAAACTCTTTGTACAAAAAATGGAAAAACCGAAATTTCACTCTCATTTTCGTCTTAGAATCGTCGCTTTCTATCATAAAACATGTATACATTTAAAAAAAAAATATAAAATAATGTTGCTTTTGTCGTACGTTTTAAATAACTTGTACGGAAACAAGGTAAAATGATCAATGCCACAGACTGGGTGATTTGGTATGGAATGCGCCATGTACAGCTATTTCTCTGCAGCAACTCATGGACCATAAATTTGACTAAAATATTAACAGGTTTATAGAATTTCAAACAGTTCTCAAGTTGCGGATTTTTTGAGGAATTTCTCCTCTTGCATTTCACACCTTGTATAGACGGTTTTTGCTGCGTTGTTTTATCGTATGTTTCAGTTCGACTTCCGAATTGATTGAAAAATGTGCAAAATATTGGAAGCTAATTTTCCCACGTATAAAAAAATTATAATCGAGTTATTTTTATACAATACGTTCTTCCTAGGTACAATTAATAATTAACATATATCGTCGTTCAGCTGAAACGTGGATTTCTTGCGACGGTATTCCGAATAAACTATGCCTACCTTTATCCGCATGAATTAGTGGTTACATGTAAAAGATGGATGATGGTTTCTTATTCTTCCGATTAGCTTTCGTGTTGCGGTTTTACGACAATTTTCATCATAGGGTGGCGACATACTGCGAGAGAAATCCAGAATAATTTGTAGCAATAATCATTCAGAGACTTTTTCGCAGCACTGATGTTATGTATAGCTTTTTAGGGTGAGAATTGCGCTTAGGCTACAATTTTAATGTACTATAGTGTGAACGTATTAAAATAATAAGCTTTTTTTTTTCCAAAATTCAAGTTGTAAATATTGTTTCAAACGACGAATAAACCATGCTGTCCATGTTTCAGCTCTTAAGATTAATATTTAATCATCATCGCGATTTTCTATCTCCCATTTAAATAATATAGGAAAACTCTTACTTTAAACCTTGTAATTTTATAACTCGTCAACGCATTAGTGTACCGATAAAACCTGAACGTATTTTTCTAGGTAATTGAACGCTCTACAAAAAAGGTCTCTTATCATTTTATGATATTTGAGGTCACAAATTATTTAAAGACCTTAAACAACTTTTGAAAGAATAGATTTATAATAAAATGACAATAGACCTTTATTGTAGAGCATTCAATTCCCTAGAAAACTGCGTTCCCGTCTTATCAGTACACTAATGCGTTGACGAGTTATAGAATTGTAAGTTTAAAAACAAAAATGTTCCCATGTTATTTAAATGGGAAATAGAAAATCGCGATGACGCACCTTTGAATATTAATATTAAGAGCCGAAACTAGCACAGCATCTTCTTTCGTCATCTGATACAGTCTAGTGTACACTAAAAGATACGTAAATCATCTAATTTTCAAGCCTTCATAGATATCGTTGTTGTTGTTGTAAGCATTGTACGCGTCAGTTAGAATTTGGCAGCAAGGAAAAGCCGGTTCGCAGTTCCGACATGCAGCGTGTTAAAGCAGGGTCCGGATCAGGACCGATCGTCCTTGAGGATATCATCGTTTCACAATCGCGTTACTTAAATAGGTGCCGAAATATGTCGCCTATACAATGCAAAGTCTTGCGAATCTCTTGCAAGTATTTGCATCCTCTTATAATCGCTTCGACCCTGGCGCGCCCAGAGCAAGACTTACGATTAGGTAATCCGGTGCGAGGATCCATACATACGTCGTACAGGCATAGCAGAAGTACAAATGCGTTGCTCGAACAAAATGTGATGTCCTTGAAATTTGCCTGCCTTTGCTCTTTTTTTTTTTGTGTTCTACTTTATCCATCGTATGAATCGTAACCTTCTTGCAAGATGCTGGCAGTTGCTGTATTGTAACAGGAAAGGCCGAACAGTGTTAAGAGATACTCTAGATATTATTATTGGGGTTTTAAGGTACGATGAACGTTGCTGCAATCAATGAATTCTGTCAAATATACCGGTAAAATATGTAAATATAACCGACAAAGATCATCGTTCTCTTCGTGGCATTCGCCAAGTTCTGCGATTCACATGTCGTGAAAATTTTGCTGTAATTCTTCAAAGTTTCACGTATTCCGCAGCACTGCAGTAAATATATCGACTATCGACTTATTTACTCTTTTTTTTATTTGAAACTTCATTGTGTTATCACGAATTGTAGGTTGTATGGTTGCTTTTTTTTTTTTTTACTCCCACCCCAACCTTGTCACGTTATATTATGACACGCGGAAACATTGAAGATTTTATAGCACTGCAATTTTATGAAAGCTTGTACGCATGTAATACGAACGTATAACAATGAAAGAAAAGTTACTATGTGAGAAGAATTTTCCTTGCATCGCTGTTCGAAGTATTTTCAATACTTCAGAGAACATCGTTGCGATATTGTTTGTTAGATCATGTATAATATGACAAATGAAAGGTGAAAAAAAACGACGTCTCTCTTTTTGCAATTCTTATCCCCCCGAGGCTTTATAACTGGAACGATATGCTACCTACCTACTTTTTATTACCTTGACATAATAGTATTCGTCCTTTTCGTTCAAGTCCTGACTGTCCTTGACTCTGACGTGATTGCATACATTATACAATCTTAGTTAACGTTTGTAATTGTGTATAAAAAAAAACACGTGGGTAAACCTTTTTTAAAATTTTTTTCCGAAAGATATACTTTATTTTCTTTGATTATTCACGCATGTTCATACTTGTGAAAAAACTGATGGTCAGGAAAAAAGCTCAACCAAAGTTGTTGCCGTCTGAAACACATTCCGGGAAACGAAAGGATACGAATAGTTTGATATTTGATTGTAAAGCAAAACGAAGGTCACGTATTTCGGAGAACACGCAAAATGTAGAAAGAAAATCGTTTCCATTCATAATTAATAAGCGATTATAATACCTAATTTAAAATTTGATTTCGATTGACCTGCTTACGAACAAATTAATAACCGATCTATTTCTCATCGAATTGACAATGAGCATACTCACATAATTTGTATTTGAAAGAAACACAAATTCTTGCACCTCTATGTCATTATTTATTCGTTACAACTATAATTTATTCACGCCAAACAAATCGCTTCTCTCTGGCTTTCGTTCACAAATATTAACTAATCGTCGCAGGCATTATGTTTACGTTACATTTATCTAAAAGCATGCACTGCACCACGTGTGCAGGGTCGATATCACTCGATGTGTTTACCGTTATGTCAGAATCACTTGGTCACTTAGCTCATACAGAGATAAGTTCTTATCGGTCAAAGCTTGTGAACGATGACGTGCGATACGTGACGTGTATAATACGTACACTGTATATTATCGTATTCACGTGTACCACGCGAAGAACTGTTTACGTCATAATTATCTCTCGAGTAGTACGTTGCGTCGAGTTTTTGCAACGATAAACGATGATAAGCAGCTGTGCAGACGCATTTGTCGATTCCAACAGCTGTACAAAGGATAATATGACTGGTCAGTTTTTTCTCTGTCATAAATTAATTTATCACCGTACCGCGTTTATCGATTGTCCATTGCACGGAGTGGATGGATTAAAATCTCCATCCACCCGAATTCAGATTTTGAGTAATATTTCTGATCGGTTCCAGGGATTAATAATTTTTCGATAATTGCGCGTGAGGCCAAGTTTTTTTTTCTTATATTTATGGTTCGGTGTCAAATAATCAAATCAAATAATTTTCCAGTGATTACCGGATTGGACGGAATCACAAGAAATCAGAACGTATCGATAAAAATTACCCAGAACTTGGTTAAGTGGAAATCAACTAAAGTGTAGGATAAAATTGAACTCTCTAGAATGTTGATGAATTGAAACCGATTTTCGTGTTTATTGCAAGACTTACACCACGATTTATATGATTTCCGACGCTTGCTGCGCGGTTTCTTAAACGTTATCTATCGCAATGATTTCAATTATGTTGTCTCGATTGATTTCCTCGGTCCACCGAGAAAAAAATATTTCAGTAATTCATGAGATCCTGTGATTTACAATTTAATTTTCAACTGTTTTTACGTCTTCCCTGACTAATTCTGTCCTCGGAAAAATTGAAATTATTTTTTCAATCTGGAAGTGATCTGAAACTTTCGATACAAAACCGTGGCGCTGTCTGAACTCGCAAATATAAAATAGCTATGTCGAACAAAACCTAAACGTGTCGTCAAAGTTATTATTGTATTTTGGTTACACAAGGCACTTGCCATATTGACCTAATTTTAACTCGAGAAGTACATTCGTAAATATTTCGAATAATCAAATGTTGACCGTAGATTATAATCGAGTATAACGCAAATTGAGGTTTGTTAAATTAGCATACCCACTTTTAAACATCGAATTGAAGCTTTTTGTTATTGCGTCGAAGTAAGTTTCAAAATTTCATGGATCGTAAGCGGCTTTTTACAGGAAATTTATTATGTTTTTTCAAAATTCTTTGCGACCAATCGCTAGCAGTTATTATTTATATTATATTTTTTTTTTTTCAAGTACGGTCAACTGAATGAAAAATACGACTGATAATTATCGGTAAATTACAGTTTCAAAATTTCCAATCACCAACTCTTCGTATTTATTCCATTAGTGGTTTTACTATTTTCGAAAATTTGATACGCATCAAGATAAATTTTTCCACTGCTGATTAGCGACTTAGCCAACGATTGATTATCGAAAAGGGTTTGCTTAGATATTCGTAAATGGTTATGCTAACTTAACAAATGGTATTAAATTTAGATGTCTGGTAGATATATTACTACAGTGGTTGTAATTGACTTACAAGGGCAAACGTCACGTGTGGTAAATGTAAACGAGGAGGATAATCTAATTTCTAATCTGCTACGTGTATATTTGACAACGAAATCTGCCCCGTTAATTTATTTCACCCTGAAACTCAACCTTGTAACGAAGTTTTTCACTTACTTCGAAATATCAAACCATGTTCCCGATGCGTCGGTGAAATTTCGCATATTACTTTCCGTAGCACTACTTTTTTTTTTACATGAAATTGTATACTTCATCGAAACTTGTTCGACCGTATTATAAAAAATTCAGTATTCACATTTCCACTCCGAATAAAAGTAAAGACAATAACGTAGAAAAATACTCTGCTATTGATCGGCACGCTTCTTTCGACATGACAGTTATTACACTGGCAACTGAGCGAATCGCACGGAAAATGGGTTTAATTTTATGTTCATCAATTTTTTAATCGTGTTCATTAAGTCTCCCGTAACAAATTACTTCGCAAAGTCATTACGCGACTTCGGAATCGATTCGAAAGTAGCCAGGAAATTGGTATTTTATTCGAGACAATTTTGTCTTGAGCTTTTTAAACTTGTTCAATCGACGGTGAAGGCTTTATTCTTAATTCACAAGTATGATGTGACCTTCGTTTGACGAGAAAAGTGTCGTGGAATTTTACAGAAATCGAGTAGATCGACTGATCGCTCTTATTTGTTGTTCGTTTTATGTTCGTTGAAGATTGTTCGCGACGTACAACATGCTTCTACCCTAGTTTTTCAGTCTTCTGCTAACCGTCTATCTCCGTTTGAATATTCTTATTCCCCCTCCCCCCGTTCACGTACAATTTTTAATTGTAACTGCAGTTGTTACACAGTTCGTATAACGTATAATTGAAAGTTGACCGATCGATGGAAAGGACGAACTATGACGTCGAGTGAATCCTTTGAAATGAATTCGTGTTTCAATTATATTCCCGAACACCTCCGCTTATTTCAGGCTTCCATTAGTCGGCTAACCAATCAGTCAGCATCCCTATAATGTTAGAAAAATTTTGTCTTCTCCACTCTTCGATTCACTCGCGCCGCCCCTGTTCCTTACGTACAGTAACGAAATTGGTTTTACGCAACGTGTTGTAAACCTTCATTCAATTCGGTTCTTGCTCAATTACTCGCTACGTCTCTATAATTACGTTAATGCACGTACGATACATGCATACGTACTCATACAGCTGATAACGCATACCTACAACAGTCATACAAACAGTACTGATCCCGCAAAATTTATTACGTCGCTGTATGTATAATGTATGTAGGTACTTTTATACCGAACAATTTTGTATTTTGTCGAGAGGATGGCGTGTGTCACGACATCTTATGTATACGTGTAAACATAGCAAACTACTACCGCGGTGGTTTCTTTCTTTGATGTCCACCTTTTTATTTTTTTTATTTTGTATCCGTTATGAATTGCCTTTAACACTTCAACCCAGGTTATTCTGTTCAATATATTTTTATTTTTTTTCAACTGTATTACGTGTAACGATTTTATTGGATGTGTATGAAATATCTTTACTCCCTGATTTCGACTACAATGATGTCGAGTAAAAGTAGAACGCTGTACCTGTGCAAGCAGCGCGTGCGCAAGATTATAAGCTGTTGCGGTTCTATTCGTCGGTTTTTTTTTCCTACAACTATTTTTGTTGTCATTGCGCAACTCTGAAAGCCTGCGGCGTTCGCTCGCCTTTGCTGCTTTCCCCTATCAGAGAGAGATTGTAACATCAGGCTAAAGTTGGTAACGTTAACGTAAGGAAACCTCAGGCTAAATACCCGCTGGACATTATTGGACAGTTTGAAATTGACCTTCACGGAGTTGCCTTTCAGAATTAAAGTATATTTTGTTTGTAATGACTTACGAAACCTCGGATAGTCTTAAAGATGCAAAGTGGCGATTCTTCTTAACCATACATCGTTACAGTAACGTTACTAACTATCCTAATATTGCAACAGTACACAGAGTTTAGAAATTTTATTCAGCATACTTCTTTGGCGCCGAATTCGAGGCTCCTTCTTTCATTCATCTTCAGTATAACCGACACTGCAATGAAATCTAAAATTAAACCTCTGCTTTATCGAGATAGTTACGCAAAATCGCAAGCTCATCGTCAGCTGTATAAGTATATTATAACCGCAGGTCAAATCTGAAAATAGGTTTCGTATCGAGGTGACATTGATTCGAATATATGAAACAGGTATGGTGATTTAATTTTACTTGCAGCCTAGATATTGATTCTCACAGATCAGTTGTTGGCCTCCTGGCGATATTTTTATTCATCCTGCCAGATTCGTGACTGCATACAGATTTCTGCACGCATGCACTTTACATCTGTACGTAATATATGCCTAATACAAGATGCGAAGCTGTTTTCAAAAGTGTTTCTCTTCTCTATACTCGCTGTTAGGTACACACAATGTCAAGCTATGTTGAAAGTTAGTTGATAAACGATAATGAAACGTATGTTGATCGTTAGTTTTTGTGCAATAACAATCGATCGTCAATCGAATAACCGATGAGAAAATAAAAAAAACAAATTTTACAGATGAAAGAATTGCTACAATTGATCGTGAGTTCCAAGTCTGATCGATTCAACTTCCTGTAAAAGGGGTCTCTGTGCAAATGTGCGAATTGTATGCAACGAGAACGGTGCGATATTAATTTTTTCCTGGAAACAGCATCACTTTGTTGAAATGTTCTCGATTCATAAACAGAGCGCATTCCCCGCCGCATGTCATGGCAAGGCAAGGCAAGCGGTGTGTGCCCATGGCAATCGCCTTGATCTCTCGATGCGGAGGGAAAATCCATTCTCGTTTAAAGAAGGCCAATCCATGTGCCAATGATCTAGGAACGGACGAACGCTAACGGTCCGGAAGGCCAAGAGAACCACGCGGCGAGCCGTCATCCACCAGACCCAAATACCACACGGGGTTGGCGAGCTTTTCTGCAAAACCTATATGCAATACCACAGATCGGACACATCCATACGTACACCTAACACTGATTTATGACCCAACGTTTCGTTGCGAGAGCGCCATGCATTAAAAGTATATGCATGTGAAATAAATATTTCAACACAAGGAGACACTCGTCGTGTTGTGTTATATATATATATAGATATATATACGTATATACGTACAGACTGAGGGCTCTTACATACGATGCAAATTCAAGCTCCTTAGTGAAAATATTTTTTCTGTATCATATTTGCCGTTTCATATTGTTATTATACGCATTCTGTGCGCTGCGATTTATCTAGGAATGAGCTGGATTATACACGCACGAATCTATACAACAGACTATTTTTACAGCGGCGTGTATGATACTGCGTGTAACCCAGTTTAAAATTCATTTCAGTAAGTCGAGGAGGAGCTTCTTTTATTTTTTCTTCTCTCTCGGTCTTTTTTTTTTTTTTTTTTGTGGAACAGAAAGGAGCATTTTTACCGAAGTTGCAAATTTTTAGGTGAAATATGTTTACAATCGTTTCGCCTGAGGTAAATTAATTTATTAATCAAGGCTTATGCAAGCTTCGATTGTGAATATTTTGTTGGCGGTATAATTAAGGTGAAATCAAAAGAGACGATGTAACGATAGAGATATTGCCATAAAAATTCATGACGTGACAATTTTGAGGACTGTTATATATATATTTATGTTGAAATGAAATACCAGACTTATTGAAGGGAGAACGTTTGTTATTTATTTGTTTCAGTTGATGAAAGTTGCCAATGCAGTGCTGGGTGACAAGTTATTTGCAGCGTTGATGAAGGCTACCTTTTATGGTCACTTTGTGGCTGGAGAAGATGAACAAAAAATCCGTCCAGTTCTGGACAGATTGAGACAGTTTGGTGTTAAACCAATTCTCGACTATTCCGTAGAAGAGGATCTTTCTCAGGAGGAAGCCGAACGGCGTGAAGTTCAGTAAGAGATCTTTCATATTACGTACAATATGCACTTACAGAAATTACAAGCTGTTTCAAATAATTTAATCAGTCGATGCAAAACTCTGCGTTCGTTTTCCAAAGTATAAAATTGTCCCGGGAGTAAAGAGAGTGAATTTAAAATAATTCATCGATCGTTGTAAGGGATGTGCAACTTGTGATGTATAAATAAAGCTCGTAAGATAGATACTTATTCTAGAGTCTTTATTCAGGGCTTCGGTATCCGAGGCGGGAGACGAGAAACAGGAAGGTACGATCAAGAAGTATCATGTGGAGAAATCCTTTGCTGATCGGCGTTACAAAGTCGCCTCTGCGAGGACTTACTTTTACCTAAATGAAGCCTCTTGCGAACGGAACATGGATGTCTTTGTTAGATGCTTGGAGGCTGTTGCTGGTGAGTAATTGACGCAGTGAAAAATCGGTGTTGCAATTTCAGGAAGAGAGACATATTCTGATGATTCAATAACTGCACAGTCCTCACCATTCGCCACATTTCGTGATATCAATTTATAGGATTTTCAAAAAGAATCCTGTGTCTCAATGGTCGTGAAATTTAGATAGTATTTTTTTTTCTTCACGACCATTGTAATAACAATATCTGCTTTTAAATCAATTTTATATTCACACTAAATTATGAAATTTAATATATAAAATGTATAATACTTATCGAAATAAGGGAGTGATTTTTTTTACATTCACTTCTTACCGTAAAAATAAATCATCAATTCGTCCCCAAATCTCATTATACATCTATCACGTCCATCACTCCTTTTCCATTTCAATTTCAAAGTTCATTTCGATAGCTTGTTATTTGCCTCTAATTGTATAACTATGACTGTGTTTTTCCACGAGTTGAATACACGCATCGTTTAACTAAGGACATGATGCAATAGGGATAAAAAATTGTGTAACAAATTGAAATTAATAATAACACTTAATGAGTTTCATAAAACAATCAGTTACGTTCATTAGCATTTCTTTGAATAACATTAAAATGATTTTATTATAATGGCCTTGGGTGAACGCCCTCCTATTTACTAGTAGCTGTTTAGCTTCTTATACATATGTGCATAAGTACGATTAAAAACACATTGCACATTGTATAGGATGAATTTTCAATCATTATCTCACGAGTGTTATGTCACATTTTTGGTCGAGTGACAGAGAGCCAGAGACCTAGTTGCATTTGCTTATTTATAAACCGGAGCTTTTGTTCCTTTACTGCACACTGGTGCCAACTTGAATTTTCCTTTAGTCACGGTCATCGGTGCAAAATTTTCACCTGGTATCTTACCACATCGGCATTTAATGTATATAAGCGCGCGATGAAGCCACAGTTTCATTATTTGCTGAATTTTTTTTTTCCTTTGTTTGTTTATTTTCGCACTAATCCATACTAGAATCTCAAAGTTCAAGCGTGGGTTGAAGAAGTGATATCTCATGAGAGATACGATGTCGTATCGATCATTGCACAGCCATGCGGTATTTTTTCCAGCCGATGAAGTAAAGACATTGAAGTTGAAATATCCCAATAACAAGTTCACCCTCAACTCTGAAGTCAATCCCAATCCTGGTAAGCCGAATCTTAACGCTCCCTAATCCTATCCATGCATTTGCCTGCGTACAATTCTTCTGAAACAATTTCCTATGAAAAGTAAAACGCACAACGTAATATACTGTAATCTTCGTAGGTGCCTCGATGGGAGTTGGCATCACAGCTGTGAAATTGACGGCTCTTGGTCGCCCACAACTTCTGGTTAGTATGCTGATGTAACGACCAAGCTATTATTTGGAATGATGTTAATAATAACGTTAGCAATGATGATTATTTTTTCATCGTCGATTATTAATTAATGTTTTTCACAGCTCCAACTTTCTGAGGTGATAATGCGGGCGCGTCAATATATGACTGATGTTGTCGGAGGTGAAGGTGCTGTCTTGGCACATCACGCCAAACCTGACGACTTCAAGAGGAAATTTGAGGAGGCGCATATTAGAGACGAAGCACCCGTACAAAAGTTTCTTGAAAAAATTCAAGCAGATAAGGAAGGGTATGCTATATCATCAGTTGAAATTCGTATTATGTTATGGTTCTACAAATTGGCTTGTAATTTTCCTTAATCAGTCTAAAGCCAAACAAGGAAACGATGTTGTAATATTTTTCCACAAATATCCACTGGAATGTGCTAAATCTTGTGACATAACAAGATTTCTTTCATATTGATACTTATGCAAGATTTTATCCTCATAAGCGATTCAAAGTATACGTTACAGATAATTGGTTGATTAGAGTTATGTAACAAGTCTAATTTGACATTATTATTTTTTTTTGTTTCCGGCCACGCTTTGGACATCCAGAAAGTAAGGAATAAAAATATACTCGTATTAGGTGTTAGTTGGATGCGTGTGAATAATGCTTCTATCAAAATGTTCAACTTTTCCACTGTGTTAATTTAGAACTTACGGATTTGGGACTAAGATTTGGGCTATTCGTATTGCTCTAACAAATTTGTGCTTGTTGACTTGAATTGAGTTAATTTCATTCTAATGATTCTTCAACAACCTCTGAACTTTATTCTGATTATTTTATAATGAGAATACACTACGTGGAACTCTGACATATTAGGCACATGAGCAAAATCTTGAAGAAATATTTATTTTGATGCAATAAACATGCTTAGGCGCTGCATCAAATTCTCACGGTCAAGGATTGATCAACTTTAATACCACCTACAATCGGTTTCTATCATGGTGTTGTGAAATCTTTGGGATATCCTCCCTTTCTCCTTATTATTTCCGTTTGAACTATGAGATCAAACTAATTATGATGCTTTTGTACTACTGAATTGGGGTATTTGAGTGGAGTTGAGACTAAAAGTAATATACATGCACGGTGTGAGGATTGATTAAAGTAAAATGACAATAATAATATCAATCATTTTTATTACAGTGTCATTCACTTATTCCCATGGAGCGGTATTTTGGATGAGAACTACGAACTGAGCGAGACTTTCCAGGTTCCAGACATAAAGACTGGAAAAATGGTCAAGTTAATGACTCAGCTCACTCCTAAGGAAGAAGAGATGTTCAGGAATATGGTTCGGAGACTCAACAATATCGTTTCAGTAGGTATCATCAATACCGTATTATATTCGATCAATGCATGAGGTAACTATCAACTTTACTTATGAAATTCGGAACAGTTGAAACGTTCATTCATTGAATTATAATTTGACACAGGTTGCCGAAAAGCTGGACGTTCGCATAATGATTGACGCTGAACAGACTTACTTCCAGCCGGCGATATCTCGGCTCACTCTGGAAATGATGCGCAAGTACAATACGAAAAAGGTAATCTACTTATAAGAGAGTGAGTGTATTAAGTTTGTGTCATTACAGAGGTTTCAATGAATGCGCATTCAATCTCAATCTGGTCTACCTCCTAGGCCGTGGTGTTCAACACATACCAGACATATCTGCAAGATGCCTTTAACGAAGTCAAGACTGATCTTGAACAAGCAGAACGGCAAAATTTCTATTTCGGCGCTAAGCTCGTGCGAGGAGCTTATATTGAGCAGGTGAGTGACATGAACGATATTAATTATAAAATATTGATAATTTTTAGTAATTTCTCAAAATCATGGGTTAACTGTTTAAAAAAATTTCAGGAACGAGCCAGAGCAGCTGCGATGGGTTACCCAGACCCGACAAATCCATCATTTGAAGCTACAACCGAATCTTATCACAAGACGTTCATGGAATGCTTACGGAGAATGAAACAATATAAAGACAAAGGTGAAGATCCTAAAAAAATCGGTATCATGGTCGCTTCCCACAACGAGAATACTGTGCGATTTGCCATCGAAAAGTGAGTGTTTAAATGTTGGTTCAATTGATCTTTACCAACTCTTTGTGGCATCAGTGGGAAATCAATAATATTTTCACTTTGTAGAATGAAGGAAATTGGGATATCACCTGAGGACAAAGTCATTTGCTTTGGACAGCTACTTGGAATGTGCGATTACTTAACTTTCCCTCTTGGTACGACAATTTATCATACATCTTGTACAAAACTAATATTATCATTCACTAATATCCGATTTCAATTACGAGCAACCGTTTCTGACATTCAAAACGTAGGATTGGTCCTTAAATTTTAATTGATCGTATTTCTTTAACATCGATTCTTTTCCTAAATCTAATGTCAACGAATGTTGGGGCAGGTCAATCCGGCTACTCAGTGTACAAATATATCCCTTACGGACCTGTGAAGGAAGTGCTGCCATACTTGTCCCGGCGAGCCCAGGAGAATAAAGGGGTGCTGACTAAAATAAAGAAGGAGAAGCGTCTTCTAGCAATCGAGATTCGTAGGCGCTTGTTACGTGGACAATTGTTTTACAAACCCAAAGGAAACTACACCCCTGTTTGAGTCACTGTCGTCTCAAGCATCGCCCAAATTCATTTCAAGTACGAACTTGACGTAGTGATTGTACGTTGTTGATCCTTCTCACATGCTACGAGACTACAGCTATTACATTAATAAAAAACCAACTGGTGGATTTGTGACGTTTGAGAATATGTGAGTGTGAAAATCGGTATGGTAGGTTATCTGTATGATGAGTTTCTTGTTTAATTAACAAAACGATTGCCCGACAGTGCAGTCATTCAAACCAATCGTCAAACACTGCCTCAGTTTGAAATTATACGTTACTATCGCTGCATCGAGAAATGCACACGACTTCTCCATGTTCCTTAATCAGACGTTATCCTCGATTTATTTCACCCTCCGAGGTGTAATCGTAATTATTAATTCAATATCAGTTGCGACGGAACGATTATCCAATATGAAGACAATGTAGAGTGGCTCAACTGTTTTTGGCATTAACCAATTTCGCGAACACACAGTTGTTTTGATGATTACTTTTACCGAACTACAAACATCTTACGTACTATACACATCTTTAATCCTAAATGGTATAACTATTTATTGTTTTCAATTCTTGCGTGAAATCGTTTCCATCTTTGTCATCACAATTGCAAAAAAGCATATCGACGACTTGATTAGAATTTATTTTGTCATGGCAGTGGACAAGTTTTACATCATCTTTAGCAGGTGATTGCGATAGATATTTACACAACAAGCTCCTTCACGAAGTTCATATTCTGAGTGAAAATAAATTCATGTAACAGATAGTGTCACAGTGACAATTGTGGAGGCAGAGTTTGGCGAATGGTAATTTTGTCTAAGTGTATGTAGTACCTAACAGATTCCAGGTCACTGAGAGTTGTTACGTTGTAAGATGTTGGGAAAGTTGTGTTTGAGACACATCTACTATTAGGCATCATGTATTGGCTGCATATAGAAGAATATAATAAACACAAGAAATAAGTTATTTACAAAATTGGAGTGGTGCCATAGTGAGAAATTAATTTCGACATGTATATAGAATATTATGAACATAAATATACATATATGATATATATGTGTATATACTTATACAAAGAGAGATAAAATTTAATACGAATTTATTGAATTTGCAAATTGACACTTATAATTAGATTTCGAAGACATAACGTGTGGTATTATTTACGTAGAGAAAACAATTTACATCATTTGATTATTATTGGAGGAACGATGAGTCTTGATCATTATTTGTAATATGTTTCCATTACTATGATATTTTTCAATCTCGATTGAGATGTGTAATATATTTTGTACGTCAATGGTGTAAATTATGATTTTTAATCCAAAAGTGGTTGCTCTTTGTTTACCTACATTTTTATGCGTATCAAATTCAGTTGTACCTTTTCAATATTGTCGCCAATTTTAAGTTTGTGCCGGACTGTTAATGGATTACAAGCCGTTACAAGATCATGTATGCTGTTGTTGATTGTATTTTAAGTGTAATTAATGACTTGTTGTGAAAGTCGTTAGAATTATTGATATTGTAATATTTATTTTAAAATGTTAGGTTTAATTATATCAATTCTCGCAACCTATCTTGGGTTAAAAATCATCCTTCTGTAATGCGTATAATATTATAAACGTATCATGATAAAGAAAGATGACCATGCGGTTTGTGGTACAAAAACTAAAATAACGGAAGACATAAATAACTTTGAGTTGAAAAAGACAACAACCATGAGCTTAATCGAAAAAAATCTTTGGAAATTGGATACATAAAATTTCGTCAAAACCCTTACAATATATTCGTTTATTTTACCGTGTTTATTCTAGCATGTCGATGGAACAATAAAACAAATTAAAATCCGATTAATGAAAAGTGCTATTCAGTGAACAAGACGTACTCACCCCTGATTTATACATTTAATTTCATATGCTAAAGTTGATTATTGATTCAGCATTCGTATTACGTGCTAATACTCGGAATTATTTCATGTAACGATTACACCATGCATCTAGGCATTTCAATCAATTCTTTGCAAAGGATCTAGTACCACGGATTAGAATTGTCTGTAATTTTTACCTGGGCAGTATCTACTGCGAATGAAAGTTCCGCCATAAAACGATGATCTGTGATCAAAGTTTTAGAATGCGAATTCAAATTTGAATCTTTTCGGAGTAGGATAACTCGTGAAGTCAAACGCTCGAGTAATTTTCACATATTCTGCATGCAGACTACACGGATAGAGATTACAGAGAAATTTAGGTTTTTTCCCAATCGTTTATAGAAAGTGTAAAGATCATTCGCTGCAACGACTACGATCTATTTATTTTACAACGACTGTTTCAAACGCTGAAAGATGATTTTGGTCACCTTTCAGCGTTTTATGTCAAATTTTCAAGTTTCCAAGGAAAGTTTCTTATAGAGAATTAAAACACGAATTATCTATACTTATGTGTTATTTAAAATATATTTAGAGCCCGCTTTGGTTTTAAAACATTCGTGTAAAATAGTTTTATCATCCAAATATGTACAAACGTTGGTAGAAACGCATATTCATATTGTGAAACTTACCAGCTATGACATGTAACTCAATTGATTTCTTGACAAACGTATACGTACACGTAATTTCAAATTAGTTACAGAAAGTGGCTAATATATATGTATATATATATATAAAGTATACATACGTATGTATACATACATATACATATATGTGTATATAGATATATAACGTTGAAACTGTGCTATTAAACAATTTTTGGTACATAAAAATGACCTGATGGTTGAATAAAGGGCCGTTGTTGAAGTTATTGCAGGCTGTAGCTCGGTGTTTTTGTCCGTTTGTCTGTCTGCTGTTTGTATAAACGTGACTGAGTAAATGCTGAGGACTACGCAGGGATTACGTTATTCATTTATAATATGTCATAAAGCATACATGTCAGTATAATTTATTAGTAGCTCGTTACGTGACGATGGTGATGATGACAATAAGATGTTTAATCACAGACGTGTATTATATTCAATATAATTACAAATTTAAGCCATATCCTTACCTTAACAACAAGTTGTAAGATTATCAAATAAACGGATGAATATGCGGTTAGTAATATCATCCGAATTAAAACGTAAAAATAAAATGAAATACCTAGAAAGAAGCAAACATATTTCGTAAATGGAGAATTTGAAGAATGCATTGTAAATTAAATATCGCCATATGATTTTATCAATTTCGTGTACTTTCAAGAGATTTGGATGAATTGATTGCGTTAAAATTTTCCTTCGATGTTGCACAGATTCAAGGCTGATATTTTTTCTATTTTTCATCATTTGTCAATGACTTGATTTACTTTATTTACTTTGTATTTGTGTTCTCAGCGTAGTATCAATTTGCTCCTGCATTTCTTCTTGCTGAACGATTCTGTTGTATGAAAATTTTTCATCTCCAATACTCATTTGAAATCTACGAATTTATGATGCTGTTTGAGCTTAAAATTAGTACACTCAGTTTTTATTTGCACGCACCTCACAAAATCTTTGAAAAGATTTTCAAACCGAGGTTAACGAGATATTTAGATAATTTCCTTTTTTTTCTAGTCTTCTCGCTTCGTCAAAATTGTATGCTTCTTACTATGGATTGATGTTTAGGTAGAAAATCTATTAGAATTAATATTAACAAATTAAACAAAGAAACAAAAATATAAGTTACGAAACGAATGAAAGTCGACTAATTGAAGGTCCTTAGATATAAAATAAGTTATTATTTATTAGAAAAATATAGTTAATATATATATGCTCTTCCAATGATATCTTACAACCCTTTACCTTGTCGCTCGAACACAAACATGTTATTTCTATCTGAAATATTAATCAGGCGCAACGAAAAGAAAAAATTACCATTGTTCATAATTATTTTGCTGATTTTATTTCAGATTTGGGTTGCCATTCTATGCCACAAACTTTTCGATTGAGAAAACCGAACAATTGTGACATAATAGAACGCCACTTCATTGATCAACCTGCGATGATCAGAAGAAAATTGAAGTGGATTTTTTTACCTTGAAATCGGGTTCCTAGTATTTAGAAAAATTGGCGCTAAACTACATCCGCATATCTAAAGTGATAACTGTACATACTAAAACATGAATGAATGTTAAAAAGATCACAGTGAGCAAAGTGTGAAGTTGAATCTTCTCGGTTGTGAGATCGATAATAGTAAAGTCACTTTTGGGTAAAAATAATCTATTAGTTAGTACACATTTTACAATAGATTTGAGCACTTTGAAATTGGTAGAGTTTGAAAATGAATTTAATTAACTTGACATTTTATTTCTTAGCAAAGTGTGCGGCACCTCCATTAGTGCGCGATTGCTGCAAGTGCATGAATATACGATGAGTGTTATACAATTGAGGCCTTTCATATGCAGATCCGGACATGAAAGGTAAATATATTATACGATTATTTCTGCTGCGTGATTTACGTTGTGACATATTACGCTATTTGTTTCGATTAGATATAACGAATTCGAATTCGAAATAAACGAAACAGGTGTTTCAAAAAAGTTATTTCAACTTTTAACGTTCTACGGCTGAAAAATCATTTACGTTCACCTTGCAACAGCGACGAAGGTCTAGGATTAGGTTCTTAAATAAGGGATTGGGGCTGTTTGTAATAACGTTTCATTCAACACAACCATTATCAATTTCAACATCATACAATTTATCGCTGATTATTGATACAGTGGTACACTTAGATACATTATACATATTTTACAACAATATCACTGATATGTGATTTATAACGTATAGTCACGGTGATAATATGGAAATATTGTTTCGTCTTGTTGAAGATATTTCATTTTTCATCATAATCTTAACTATGGCAGTTTTAATTGCAGGCCAGGTTGACAATTACCGATGTATCGATTATTACGGATCAAAATTTTTTTTATCGTGCAAAAAATATATTCGATATATCTAAGCCCTCT
Organism: Neodiprion fabricii; assembly: GCF_021155785.1. Lineage (NCBI taxonomy): Eukaryota > Metazoa > Arthropoda > Insecta > Hymenoptera > Diprionidae > Neodiprion > Neodiprion fabricii. The sequence goes on from NC_060241.1 coordinate 31,677,182, forward strand.
ATTATACACGTTATTTAACAGAGATATTCCACGTCGCGTTCTCTCGATCAGGATCCAATCAGTTTCAATTTTTATTCCACGCATCTTGTGTATTCCGAAGTACATAAAAAGTAACTCGAAAAAAAATTACGTATTGGGCGTTTGATCAGCCTACAATCATTGCACGAATATTTTATACCTGGTATAATATTTCTCCGATCCGACACAAGTTAGCGACAATTATTACACATACATTTACGGTCCATTGGTATAATAATATATATACGCAGAAACATTCAATTAATACAAGAATAATTACCGGTACATGCATATATATATATATTAATGATGTTTTTTACAATCATGTTGCAATCCGCAATCTGAAAAAGTCCGAGAAACAGAATGTGCGAGCGACTATGACGTTCGGCGCAAAAAGTCATCAATGCCAAGGCTTTGTACCCACGCAAATGACAACAGATGTCTGAGGTACCGGTTTGTGATTTGCACTAGTTATTATAATTACGTAATAATTTCTAGAGCTACATAAACACAAGGTATTTAAAGTGTTGGTAATAAACTTGTTTCAACTTGCGAAATGTAGGTGTGCATATGTATATATAAGGTATACTACAGTCTATGTTATATATTACGTGTGTATACGTATCTAAGAGATTGTCCCAAAAATTTTTCTCCGTTCTTTGTTTATACGCTAACAAGCAATTCGATGTACTAGTTTGAGGGTTTGTCAGAGTTGTTTGGTTCTATTATGTAATGTTGATCGTGCACGTGGATTGCAAGTAATTGAATTCGAAACGGGGAAGCGAACCCAGTAAACCAAAACTAATTGAAAACGGGGAAGTGAAACCAGTAAACCAAAACGAATTAAAAATGATTCATCACGAAATATTCCGATCCCGTTCTGCTGGATACTCGAACTACGAATGACTGAGTTCTACTCACTTTTTTTTTTTTTATTTCGATTCTATGGATATTGTTTATCGAATGTTACACTTGCCATTTTTCATTGACGATAAGTTCAGGTAAATTTCACTGGACTAACTTGGATACTCGATTATTGGAATTATTATGAATAATGATTGATTAACTTCTATTTTTATTAAACTCTGGCTTCCTGTAGTAATTCCCATCCCATCATATCCGAATAGAGGAACGGGATTCCCTGGAATCCAGAATTTTTAAATCGTCTCATTTCATTTTGGTTTACTGGGAAATGTCGCAGAAAGATCGAAGGCTATAATAACACAGCGTTCCGAAAATTGGTAAATGACAGAATGCAAATAAAGGCGTTGCAATTATTGATCGGATTAAATATAGAGTCATGTATATCAAAATGTTTTCTAACACCGAGCGATACTCTTCTCAAGAGTTAACGATTGCTACTGAGTCTATAAATCAAGCGATGATTTAATTTTTTATTTATCTTGGGTTCTGACTTTTTGATTTAATAATAATATCACAGTTCTGTTAGTATTTCGATTATAGCAGCGAAACAGCGTCTGGATGATCCGATAACGATTTAACTACAATCACCGCAGTACCCGAGCTCAAGAACGTTTTAATGACACTCTGCTAAATTTTGTAATAAGTTTTATGTGCTTTATTTTCTCATTTTCAATTAGCGATTATTTACACTCTGCTATGTACCTGCAGAAAATAAGAGTCAATTAAAAATAGTCTGTCCGTAAATTCAATTTTTTATCAGAAAACTTCAGAGAAATGTACGAACTTATCGAAGAAAATTACGAGTAAGATTGTTGATGATACACATAAAAAATGAGATAAAATCCGAAAATGTTAATATTACAAATCATTCTGACCTTAAATCTTCTGAATATTCCAAACACCGTTTACATGTAGTATGTATTTAAATATTCCGAAGCCTTGAAGATGTATGAATTAAAAGGATTAGGGGCAATACGGAAACGGATATTTGACCGTGCGTTGCACGTAATCACGTGTCCATATTTCAGCGGTTTTGCCAATCGCCAAGGTTCAGCTTTATACATCCAATATCCTACAACTAAAGCGGTTATTTACAGGATATAATTTATGGATCAGCTGTATTGATGCATTAGTTCCTCTGCCATCTCAAGTCCATGTTCGAATGATATTATAGATTGGAAAAAAGATAAAAATAATTGTTGATCTCTTTTTTTTTAATTATCTTTCATTGAGGCACTGTCGTATTTTGTCTATTCTAATACGAAGTCTATTCCACATGATTTCGTGCTACGGTAAACTTTCATCGTTATTGAGAAGAAGCATATAATTACATGATGTGTATACCTATTAAATATTTGATTTACAATTCGTGACGTTCGGTTCTGTTAATAAAATACTATATTCAATTCCATCTTCACCTTATTGACTAGAGTTTCGATCGTGTACAAGTATTAGCGTGGTCCCTAATTTCCAATATATGTACTTCTCACCCTTGGAAAGTGTGTCGAAATCAATTTAACAAGTGAAAAGCGTTTTAGAGCCCGCCGTGCTGGATTTTTATTTTTTTTTCTTGCCGCAACTATTTTTAATGTATCAATGACGCATTTATTTTAACGCTTATGGACCACAGACGTACATTTTATGTGAAACAAATACAGTCTGTATAGCTTTGTAATGTGATAAGAACACCATCAAATAGCTGTTTTTGCTCAAATTATTTCGTTTCTTTGTTATTCTCGATATTTTCCGGTTATCTTTAATCAAATAAAACGAATTGAACAATAGCTCACTTTTTTTTAAACTCGGATAATGAGTACTTTTTTCATTTTCAAATCGATTTCGGCACCCTTTCTAATCAAGCTAAAAACTTAAATAATTCACAAACTGTTTTCTTGTCATTATCTATCGATTCCGGGGGTGAGAAATATATGTTGGAATTTACCGACCGACCTAATAAGTATACATTCATGAGGGCGTAGCTACTTTGGCTACAACGGCTCTGTGTGTAAGTACATCTGAATTATATCTTTGCAAATGTATTCTTCGAAAATGCTTCGCGTCTTTGGACGACTTTTCTTACAAGAAATATATCTGCTTACATGTGTGAATACAAACCATTTGAACAAGAATTTGGAAAATTAATCAGAGAGTTTGATACAATTGCAAACTGTACTCAATTCGAATTTACATTAATTATCATCATTTTTATTAATTCCTCTTTTCAGCCACTGTGCAAGGCTGCAAAGAAACAGAGAGTCAAGGCTGGTTGAATCGAATGTCAATTTTTCAGCCATTAACCGAGTTCTCATTAACAACATTATAGATACATCTTTACTGCATATGCAAATACGATTGGAACTTAAGATTAACAATACCATGTAACATATATGGCGTGATGTACTACAAAAATTGTACAAATGAGTTCTACGTGAAAGAAGTTCATCAATATCATTACTTTATATACGGTCGACGTAGGTGGTTATGTGACTTCGATTTTCTAAAGACTTTTTACACGATACAAATTTCTTCGGTCTCGGTCCATCCGGCATCTCAAGTTTCTCCATACACACACATACACCTATACAGATACAAGTAATCGCCTTTCCGATTTCAGACGCTTCTGAAAGAAGTGGATTTCCAGCAGTGCAGCTTCGAGTTACGCATTGGGAGAAATTGCCGAATTTCCAGGCTGCTGAATGGAACTCTCAGGTGAGCGTGTATGGCAGATGAAAATGTTATTGACGTTTCTCGCCGTGTCTCTGATGTTTGTCAAACGTCTTCTCGCTCTACAGCCGGATGAACCGAGCCCGTCTCAGCCACTGTGCGAATGCTTAGCCCTGAATAATTCGGATCCCATTCTGCGCGGTCACAATGGTGCCAAGCTTTTGCCTCTCTTGGCTAGTCGGATTTCCAACCAAGTATACGGGGTTACCGATAACACCAGCATCGATGCTAAGCCGAGAATGCGGATACGCGTGCAGACAAGTCCGTGCAACCCAAGCGCCAGAGCCAAACCCAGCCATCGCCAGAACAGCGAAGTCGAGAGAGGGGCTTGCCACGTGCTGGGATAAAGTCCTTGCAGTAGAGCTGAAAGCGACAAAAGTTGAGGTAAATTTCATTTTTTATAGTTATCATACAAATTCAGTAAAATTCACGTCGTTGCGATAACGGATGAAATTTTTTGCTGAAATTACACGAAAATGCGACATATTTTCCGCTTATTACAGCATTGAATCTCTGAATCGTTGAATCAACGCCAGCTTCAAATTATAACAATATTGTGGTACGAGTGGCCACGACCCAAAAGTTAAGATTAGCTAGTGACACATACTTTTAGATTTTCTCATTACAGCTGCAAACCTAATTTTCATTTTCTGCCCCGTAGAATTGTGAAATGTAAAGTAACCACGACTTGAAGAAATTTTGTCCCGATTTTACGATCTCTGTAGATTGTTATGCTGCACTTTATAGCATGTGTAGCCACTTACTGTAAATCAAGGTTTCCCAAATTGCATTGCAGACGCCCCAGGCGGCGGAAATAACGTGAAAAAGAGCCGGATCGTCACCGGCAGGTCTCCAAGCCACGAGGACGAGAAGCAGGCAAGCATGAAATGCTAATCCGACCACTGTAATGGGAAATGGAAGTAAGTAAACGGGGAACCCGGAGGCAAATCAGTGGAGGATGATTATCGCGATTTACCTGCGCGGATGAAATTTTTGTGCCGGATCTTACCCAGCCCGTTTAATGAAGCCTGATACTATTAATCGCTCATTTCCCCAAACGGAAATTACCTTTCCTCAAGGGAATTTTGTACCAGGATTACGGAATCTAATTTTTCTTGGATCCCTCAGACTTTTCAGGAATTGCCGCAAGAATGGCAAATAATTACGATTTATCATCATCCACAGATCAACATCGTTAATTAATACTTTTACGGAGCCTCACAAATTCAATCAATGAAGATATTTCGATCATCGACGCGGTTACTTTTCCTACCAGTGATCTTTCAAGAACGAAGATTTACGCGTTTCACGCCAATGCAAGAATCTTCTGGCTGGATTATACCTGAGTTTATATAAAGAAATAGAAATAGAAAAAGGCAAGCAATGAAAGAATTGAAAAGGGGTTTCACGTTGATGGCAGGTTAGTAACAAGGCCGAAGAGCTTTTTGTTTCTTAACGAAAAATTAATACACGGTATTAACGTATTGCTTTCACCATTCAGCGAATTTTACTTACTGGAGAACTCGTTTTCAGTGATGGAATTAAAAGTATACCGGAGTTTCAAGACAATACACCAACGGTTTGAAAGCCGCAGATATTTTGTCACAAAGCGCCAAGTCATTGTCTTTTGGTCGGAATATTTCATCGCTCTCATTGTTAGATGTAAGTATTTGAATTGTTCCGCACAATACACCACAAGCTCTGCAGAAATTAACTCTGTAAAAAATATTCAAGAGCTCCGGCGCCACCACCAAGGAAGAGTCTGTTTCAAAATGCGTGAAATAAATATTATATCTGCAGTTGAAACTTGTGAATCGGTTAAGGCAACTCCATTTCACCAGGAGTATTACATATCACTGATAGAAAATAACTGAGCAACGTATTTTTCGATTGCACTCAAATTCGTGACTAGCTTCAGAAGGTGCGTGAAAATCAGCTTAATAACAAGTGTAAATTATATCCTCGATAAGCCCGACATGTTTTGTTATCGTAGCACATAATTATCAATTAGAGTTCGAGCAAAGCGATGAACACTTATTGGCACACCGTACGTACCAACGACAAAGTATCTTCTGATGTGTCTGAGCAGCATCGAGAGTGTGACCCCAGCAATCGCCTGCAGCAGGGCGAGACTCAAAAAACTGAGAGTGACCGTCCCAGCTCCTCCCAGGGCGCAAACGACGTACGCCTGTTGGTGAAACAAACGGATTTAACGAATGTAAAAAAAAATCTTCAAGTATTTTCTCGCCATTTTATCCTGTGATACTTGGCCTGTATTTTTCTTTCAGTCCCAGTTGTGGTAGCATCGGTGGTACTCAAGGTCCTGGGTTATAAAGAACACAAGCATACTCACTTCCATAAAGTCAGCGAACATGAAGCCTTGTTCCAGGCCGATAAAAAGCGCCAGAGGGGTGGCCAACTGGAGCCGGGGGTCCTGGAAGGCGGATTTGATCGCCCGGAACCAGTGTTCGGTACTCGAGCGTTCGCTGACGGTCTGTGGTTCCTTCATCCGCGAGTCTAACAGCCCGCAAGAGATGGCCAAGGCGAGTACACTGAGGCCGAGCCAGACGCTGAGCATTATGGTGGAAGTGCCGTGCGGCACGGTGGGAACGAGCATCAGGCTCTCGTTGTAGAAGTAATTCTCCTCGGGGCAGTATTCCGCCCCGCAGAAGTCTTCTATCTCGCCGTCGCTCTCCGCGGGAGGCGTTGGGTCGGTGATCTTTACGAGGACAGCAGCGAGCAGGCAGCCTGTTGGAAAACAGTAACGATATGGTTCAAGGCGGTAAAAAGAACGTAACGGAAATTGGATCGCAGAAGGGGATGAAACCCCTGCACCGACCTACGGCGAGGCCCATGTCCTCGGCAAGTCTCAGGCTTCGGCTGAGCCGTCGAAGAAGACATTCGCGCCTCGTCTCGTCCGGGTCCTCGGGGTCCGAACTGACAAGACTCAGTCTCGCCGCTGATATGTTCACCTGAGAAGTTCGCGCCAGGAAACAGGGGCTCACCCAGGCGCCGAGCAGCACGTAGCCCGGCACCAGGAGGTACCACTCGGGGTAGAGGTGCACCCCGACGAAGATGCTCGTCACCAGGTGCCCCACGCACAGCGTCAGGTTCGTGTTCACCCGCTGGACGATTATCGGGGCGAAACAGGACGTCAAGGTCGCCGTCGCGAAGAGGAGCGCCAGCAGGACCGGACCAAGGTGAGAGTTGAACGCTCCCAGGCCGGCCTGCAGGGGGAACATCGGCAGCATCGCCGCTGACGCGGCTGCGTGACCGAGGAGAAGTGCGGCGCAGTGTCTGAGGACCGCCTTCCTCGGGGGTCGTGGACCAGCGGGGGCCGAGCGGACGGCGGCTATCAGCCTCCGGACCGAAGACGCTCCGGCGGAAGAGCTCATCGACTCTCGACGACGCCAAGCCAGGCCGGAAGTCCTTGCCGAGCGGCAAGAGATCGGGGAGTACGTCGCCATGTGCTGCTGAAAGGGATTTTGTTCGTCGTACGATTACGGATGTAGTAACGTTCTCACGGCTTGTCACTCGTGAAACGGATATGCGATTTTAACCGTTAACAATGTTGGCTTTCAGCCCCCGAAGCGCACCGTTCAGGCAAAACAAACATCCCTGGAACGTGATTTTTTCGTCCTAAGAAGCTCAGGGAACAATCGACTCTCGCCTCTACTCTACAAATTACAAATCTTCTGTTTCTGTACAGGATTTAACCCCTTTACGCGTTGCAGCTTAACCTGGGTTCTGGCAAAATATTTACCCAATGACGAATCGACGACGAAGGCTTTGCTTCGTTCAAAACCGATTATTCGAAACTCTCATTCATCACAAATGTGGTTTTCAGCAATTTCCGTGCCACGCATATTCAACTTTAACCGCAAAGTCGAGCATCTCTTTTCGAAAAAACCTCTGGGTATACTTGTGAAAGTAATTTATTTCCAAGTGGGTAATTATAATATACGTTAAGTAGAAACCAAAGGAAATTTCGTCGCGAAGAGGCAAAAGACACGAAGAAAAAAAAAATAAACACACCCTCGTTTCACGTTGCTTGTTACTCGGCGTTGTCGCAACAACACGTGGCGATACAACAATAAACGCGAATGGGTCGATGAAAGCGGGTGAGAAACCCTTGTAATTACTTGCGGCGAGAATCGCACCTCTAGCATCGCGTCGTTGTCCCACAACGCGTTGTGATGATGACCGCTGCTCCTCGCCCGTCGGTGGGTATGCATTAAGGGTGGCGGTTGCGGGGGAAGCCTTATGGGGCCGAGGCCTCCGATGGGGGCTGGCCGATGTACGGGGCTCTCCAGCTTCTCCCTTGACAGCTCGTGAAGATTCGGCAGTGACCCCATGGCGCGATTCGATTAGATTGTTATTTTCCTAACGGTCCCGGAAGCATCGCGATCAGACTGGATCGTCGAGGAAAGTAGTTTCACCAATCCGAGCATCATCGCGGCTCGGCATTGTCGGACCTGAAACGTACAGAAATACGGACAAACGTATTTGATTGACTCGAGTGATTCGAAAAATTGGCCCGATTCCAAGCGCCGGATGTTATTCCAGCTGGCCAATTTAGTGTCATGCATTTATTATTGCAGGAGAAAAATATGTGTGTCTGTAACAAAGCAAACGCTGTATAGGTATACATATATGTGCCCAGCGTGGGTCACGGGAACTCCAGCAATTCAATCAGTCATATTGATGAAAAGGGCGTGGAACGTAGTTGAGCGGATACTCGTTCGATCGGTATGCAAATCAGTTTCACGCCGACATGAATATCGGGGCTGAAGAGGAATTAATTGGCCCAAGAGACAAAGAAAAATATTTTTCATAACAAAAACTCACAAATTTGTCTTTCTTGTATGATAGAAAAAACGTATAAAAACTCACTCAAAGGTTATCAGTTCACCAATCCTTTTACGCAATCGATGCAGTTCTGGTGCTCTTAGAAAACGGGATACCTTACACTGCGAACGGTTGATTCAATATTGATCAATCAGACTTCTGGTCCAAAACGTGGGTGCCATCAAGCCTTAAAAATAGCCACTCTCCGGGAAACCCTTCGTAATATAACATGTTCGAATCGGGTTTTCTCAACGTGTAACGTGCAGGAAATACACGAACCCAATAAATAAATGCAACGGAGTATACCTGCTACAGCGATAAATCAGATCACGCGGATGAGAACCTTGACAGAGAACTTGTTGTTGGGCCGATCGTTGCAGCCGTAATGTCGGGCAATTATCAGAAGCTGTTAAACATCTCACAGCGAATGGAAAACTGCGGATAGCCTTGCTTTTAAACATTAGCAGCACTACTAGCCTCGATCATTTGCAACTGTGCGATATAAATCTGCGGTAGTTGACAGTTTCGATGCTCGGCAATCGGTATAAATTACGGTTTAGTGTGTGTAGCAAAAGAATTGCCTGTTCAACGATTAATATGAAACGTAATCCCCAGGCCGTTAGGGGTGGTACATCGTCGCAGGGATTGAAGCGATCAAACCGCATTCAACTTCACATCCCATGTCTCGATTCTCGAGATTTCACGAGGTGTGGGATAAAAATGGTCAGTCGCACGACTTGTCTGTGACGAGGTAACGATAGCACCGCACAATTGAAAGCAAATGAAAATTAAAAGACGCACAGGTATCACCTTTTTGCACCATTCTCTGAACCAGCTTACGCGCATTAGTCGGATTCAACAAATTATTGATACCTGTTACAGGCTGTTGACCAGAACAACGCAAACCAGAGAACAACGAGCACGTTTTCAAAAGTTTTTGCGTACAGTAAGCCGGTATAAAAAGCATCTAGCAGACCATACGGACGCGTGGGAAATGATGAGAGCTACTGGCTGACAGCATCAAACAATTTCATAGGCGATTGCTTTGCCTGAAGCCAGACTGGGGTGAGGTATGCAAAATTTATAACTCGGGGCGTGCATCGGTCAAGGTAGCTACCGTGTAGACTGACATTTTTTCAACTTGATGTATTAATTAATTATTATTCCAACCATATTCAGGGGCGTTTTTGAGCGACCGGTGAGTTTGAAAGGGTTTCTTCATCTGCGATTCGCTTTTATTTGGCATGCTGTAGTCTTGTTAGAACAATGGAAGTTCGGTTATCAAGTTGAGAGCTGTACATGTATGCCAGAATTAATAGTATACCAGCGTTTTTTGAACTCACTTTGACGAAAGTGATTTGCGAAGCTTTATTATCCAGAACATATGCCGGTAACCGCCCTACATATTTCAATACAGACTTTCATTTCTTCTCTACGGAATAAAATCAAATTCCCATCTCTGTGCTCGGTTCTATTCAATCCGTACGAACCGCGACGTACTTCCAATCCTGATTAAATTTTGAAATACCGGTGAACAGGAGTTATAAAACAGCGATATTAAAATATCCTCTCGAGCCTTTCGTTACGGTAAAGCAAAATTGAGCGAAGAATAACCATGACATTCAATGCGAAGCATTATATTACACCCCCACTTGTCTGTCATATTTCTCATCTCTCATCAAAATCGTATCGTCGGGGACAAGTGAAATGGTTTCAACGCCTTGCCTCAAAAACTTGTTCACCCTATCACTGAGCCAGGAACAGGATACATAACTGATCTGTTACGGTTGGACGACACTTTATGATCTCATTAAATACTGTCCGATCTACTTACAAATATTATGCGATAGGAAAGAAACATTTGTTTGTTCGAAACGGACCATATTTCGCGATAAATAATATTCAGCAATGAAATTAGTTTGGCGAGAATGTTACAACCTTTTCATAAATTGATTCGTAATACATGAGTATGTGAATAAAAAATAGGTTCGACTACCGAAGTTTCGATTGACTAATTTCCGTGACTGCGTGCGCCAATAAAGATCATCGCGAGATCGTTAATTACATGTTTGTATTATAAATCATCGGTGATGCGAGCGCAAAATACACGGCGGTGCAAAAGGAACGATTACACCTTGGCGAAAAATAACCGCAGTAAATCACCAATCGATATCCCACCTTGTGACAACGCGACCTTGACTCTCAACCGAGCTGGTCACGGGAACGTGCCAATCCACGCTTTAGTCACGCAACGTTGCCCGGGGAAAATTTAAGCTCGATATTAATTCCCTACCCCTGGACTTATTACGTACGTTACTTGAGCCACTGCCTACCAGAATCGGTAAGGCAATAGAGCTGAATGTTGATTCTTGTTGTCCAAAGATATACACGTTGGTCAAATATGAGAATATCTTTTCGAAAGTGGCAGTACAGTGCAGACGTGACACGTAACTTTGGTTGTCCGTCTGCTGGCGCTGAGCCGTGAGTTTCACAGAAAATTCCCGGGTACCTCTGTTCGTGGTACGACCGATTCCCGGGAACAAGCCGCACCCACATTGATTCTGATTTAGAACCGAGCAAACATTACGCAGGGCCCACGCAACGTCCTTTACTGTGAAAATATCACCCTCACGTCCCGCTTGAAAGCACCCTCTAAAGGGACCTGCGGGTACAGCGCTATCCGCGTGCGAGGAAACTTGTCGGCTTCCTTTTGTCTCGTTTTTCACCTCTCACGGACGTACGTGATGCTTCCAGGTTGAGATTGAACCTCTGAAAAATATGGACCATGGACAGAGGTAGAAGCTTTTTCAAAATATCTGTCAAAAGCTCGTGATCGACTGACAGTAAGATTTCGATTCGCAGGTGTAATTGCCTTTCAATGTCACTTTGCGTGTACGTGACAAGTGTTCGGATCACTTTAACGAAAGATTATCCCATCGTGATCAAAAGTGAACCTTGAACAATTTTGACAGCGTTTGAAGATATGCTTCACAAAAGGAAACTGGTGCATTCCGTAAGGGTGAGTTTCACTCTCTTATACGTAACTGGCGGCAGCTATATCAACTTGGAATTTTTTATACACATTGGCGCAACGCGAGGCATAATACCCAACGAAAGATCAAGGATGTCATTGCCAGACGAGAATGATGGACTGCCCTCATAAAATAGAGCCCTCTTCCAATTAAGGGAGTAACGAACCGCGTAATTTAAACACGTATTTCGTGTCTCGCAGGATCTTTCGGATGAAGAGCAAAACGGTTTGTTCCCAATTAAAAATTGCTCCGCCGATTCCGGTTCCGAATGAGTTTCTTGCCTCCGGCTGTTACACGTATCTCCTAACGACGAACACGACTCGGATCGAGCGACCTTGAACGTGGACTACCGGGTGACAGGCGTGAAATAAAAGGCCCGAAGCCGCCGTCGACATGGAGCAAAGGCACGTGCAGGAGCTGGAGCTGATCGTCGCCGTGGTTGCGCAACACCTCGTGTTCGGGATTTTGCTTCGGCTCCCGGCCAATCAGGATCCCCCGATTTGAATCGAGTTCATTGAAGTGCTCTTATTAGGTGAATGAGAATGGCGAAGCGCTTTATTCGCCCTTTCCGGCTCATCAAGCGATCCGGCAGTTTTCGAGGATGTTCGAAGGCCGAGAGTGCCTGTAGTTTCGTTCGACCGAGGGTCTGAAGCCGCTCTTCCGAGAGCGATAGGTTCGGCGCTTTTCAGAACTTTCAATAAAAATTCCGGCTGATTGGCGTTTCTTTACGAACCGCTGCGGCAGCTGAATTGATATGACCAATTCATCGCACGATCACCAGGCCTGCTTTTGGGACCTGAGAGTCAGCCTTTTGTCGTCATCGCGCCACCGGTTGTGGGAATATACCGTGACGTTCGTTATAATCCTTGTTGATTAATCAAATTTGCGATGTTTTCAAACAAAGCACATCCCGGACTGGAGCGACGGTTCGATCCGTCGTTCGAGGCTCGATAGCCGCTGTGTTATTTCAATCCAGCGACCGTAGTAGCTGCAAATACCAAGGTCGTAATTAGAAAAAAAAAAGTATTGCATTGTCATCCGATAATTAATATAAACAAAAGGTGAACTCCGGTTATCGCGATAATTGAAGCGGTACAACGTGTAGCTTGAAACAACACGGCGTTGTGTTGTACGGGATAATTATAAATCCGTAATACCTTTTCGACGTTTTTGTTCCGCTCTCATCATCGACGTAACAGTCGATACGAGCAACTTACGCAGCGGAGCGAGCAATTCGTAATTGGTCTTATTCCGTAAAGTCGGTATTAATATCGCCACGGAATCCACCACCAGTCGTTGTACACCCTCTGTGAAAATCATGACCTGCACGTCGTAAAGATTCTCGGGATTCCTGAGCAATTTAATACACTTCGAGGTGGATGGCGGGCTCGATTCATCCCCTTAGGGAGCGTTTCTAAGACCTCTGAATCTTCGAGGACCTTCGAGGTATATGTATATCGATTAGGGGGTGAAACGAGCGTCAAGTTTCTAGGTAGGTAATTTGTTCTTCGTTCTACCCTCGCTCATCGCGGGGGCAAAGGAATCCTAATACAAGTACTTTTGCCATCAGCCTAGCTTTTTCTTTATACTTAGCGGATATAAGAGAGGGTGACTCCGGAATATTTAAAGAGGGCGTGGGCAGACGCGTCTCCCTATAATCAAACGGTTTGCTCTCATGAAAGCGTAGAGCATCTTTTCTGACACGCACCAAGGTGGTAATTTGCCTTGATATCCCCTTTGTCGATATTTTACAACGTAATCTAGTAACATACTGCCTGTTGCGTAGGATAATGCGATAGGGTCGAATTTGTTGACGAGTATTCGATCGGCAACAATTATCGCATGGTATTGCATCACGGGTGGGGCAATTTTCCATTGAATTGTAAATTATTGAATTTCACGATATATTTTTGTACAGGGTAACGACCAGATTTTTCTTCCGCAGTAAAATTGTTTGTTGAGATCGGTTTGGCGCGAAACGTCAGACATACTTCATATATCATTTCTTTTAAACAAACTAACGATGCGAATTTAGACGCGGGATTTATCGCCCCTTTTCGGAGTAGAATAAGCTTATTAAAAATCACGATTCTAGACGTTGGTACACTGTCAATTTTATTTTAAACTATACGGTGAAGAGTATGACGTACCGTAAGGTTTGAAAAAAAATTCTTTAGGCGTGTTTCATTCCTCGGTGCAAGAACCGTGTAGATAGTTTGACAAACGGCGTCTTGATAATTGCCTTGGAACTTTTTAGGTGATCGCGTAGACTACGCGACGTCTGTTTTGCAGACTTTAATCCGATTACCGAAGCGACATCTTCTTCGATACAACTAATGGCGCAAAGCTCTCGTGTAGCTGCTTGATTCATTATAACTGAGGAAATATGTACACGAGAATTTTTATTCGTCATTTTACCGACGAGACAGAAACAAGAGTCAAGTGGAAATCGATTGCTGACAAAGTCACACGAGCAAATTGGCAGTTCTCACTTCTGTTGACGTCTCAGACAATTTGATACAACCTCGAACGGATTTTTCTTTTTGATTAGAATCGACGCTGGCTTGACATTTCGCCTCAGGTACACACCGCTATTGTTCCACGTACTCTTAACGCACAGCTGAAATATGAACGAGCAATGCCCGAGTATAACAGTCGCCGCAATAGTACATAATATAATAAATGTACCGCGTAATACTTTTGCTCGAGAAATCTTGATCTTTCCGCATAGCGCAACGAGGCGGCAACGGAACTCTGTATAATTAATTCTCAGTATAATGAAGCGTGAAATTCGCGTGCGGCTAGAGAAAATTTACTTTGTCGGTTTACAAGGGAAGTATCAAACCTTGTTTGTTCGAGCTTCGGCTGTATTTTAAATTCTTATTATAATCACTTGCTTTCGAAAAGTACACCTTGAGCAGCCATCGTCCGGTCGATGTATTGTTACGATAACTTAGAATGACCATGGCTGTAAGAGATAAGTTCGTAAAATTTTGTCACTGTAGATCAAAAGAGAATAAGTGCCAGTCGTAATATGTCGACAAACTTTGAAAGTGGAAGGCAAAGAAACGCAGGAAATAAGACAATGCATCATTGAATGATCCCTGAGGTTGCCCTATCTTCAAAGCATGCTAAACTCAATTTTGCCACCTCATTCAAGGAGTCAACAAAGTTACCCGTCTCAATTTACTGCAATTTACTTCAATTTCTTTCATCCACCGTTTTTAGGTATATCTTCGTGACTCGCATCCGTCTAAAATTGAACGACATTCAAGGTTTATTGCATGTACGAACTGATGGAAAAGAGCTCACATTCCTGTCGCAAAGCCTCTTTGAAGTCGCACGACAATTTCACTCGCTCCATTTTCATTCTCTGTAATTTCATTTTTATCTCACAAATCAACAGTTCATGGCCGCCTCGGTATTTTTCGCGTGCAATTCTCATGTGACTGGAGCTCTGCCATCTCATTGTGAATTGCGTGATAAATTGTAGGTGATTCGGCAACGCCCAAGTCTTGCCCAAAACTTCGTTTAAATACTGACTAAATCTAACGAAACAGTCCGAGTCGATTTTTCTTCGTCTTTTCTGGAAAGATTCAATTTTTGATATCATCTTTTCGCCCGTCTAGAGAAAGTACACAATACTCAGTGTGCTCGTATTAACTGTATGACTTCGTCTCTTATCATACGCTTATTAACCAAACAATGCTCTCTCTTATTATAACGCTGTTGTTTTGCAGAGAGTCGAAATGTTCATTAAGAGTAACACTTTTTTTCTCTTCTCAGACTAAGGCAATGTAACCCTATTACATTCTGGCTCACAGCTGGTTACTTCGCTCGTATATCTACGCGAAGCACCTCAGCGGTATCTTGTGATAACGAGAGGCTCACCCAGCCATGAGATTTTACTCGTAAAGGAGGCTGCGAGGTTGTTCGCGCAATGAATGTGGTTCAGAGCGAGCGAGCTGTGGGTGGTATACAAATTGTGCTATGCCTCTAAGTACGACGCGTTAATTTCGTGCGCAAATTTTGTTCATTTTCATAAATTTTTCCCCTCTTTCTTGCTCAGGATAAAGCCGCTACTTCATAACCAAAAGTACCAACTGTTTGTAATTGTCGAGGACTTAGTGACAATGCGAAGCGAATAAAATACATATGCCAGGTAAAAATTCATTCGATAAAATGTAATAGAGTAATTTGACGTAATAATGTTCAAATTTTGTTTACAAATCACGAGCCGCTATCCTGAGAGTGCTAATCAACAAATAGCAGACTTATCGTCAACTCCGGAGGGCCAGCTAACGACGTGATTGCCTGCTCCGCTGTTCCGGGCTTCAAATGTCAAGAGAAAAGAACAAAACTAATCCCAATTAATCAGGAAGTAAACCTCCGATATTACATCCGGAAATTCGAAGCTGGTGTATTTACAGAGAACGAAACAGCGACCCACTGATAGGACTCCGCTGTTGTGGGTGCAGCGGATCCAAGGTGGACCAGTTTTCATTTTCAGAAGGAGACATTGAGTGGACCACTGGCTTATCCGTGATGGAATGTGGCAGACATTGATTGTAGTACGCGTAGCAGTAACGGAAGTGCTAACAACCCACCGCCGGAATAGCCTCGGGCTATTAAACAATACTGCGCACGATTCGTCCATGGGTCCCAGCTTTATGTCGAGATAAAGGAGGTGCCGTTGCTCTGGTACGAATCCTGGTCAGTTCTCAATTTGCCCACTTAAGGTGCGGACGGTGTACTAAATCCTGGAGACGTCTTCCGCAAATTGTTGCTTGGAATTTATTGGGAACCACCCTCCATGGTCTGTAGAATTTCCAGAAACTACAAATGAGTCTAGAAACAGCGTAAAATTATTTACCAAGCTTTGCTCTGGAAGTCGGGTGGTCAAGTCGTCGCTAAGTTTTGTGGAGATGGCGAAACTTGAACGGACTAAGAGGAGCCTGGTTTATTGGGTGTAATTTCTGTTGGAAAATTCTTCTTTGTCTAGCTTCATAATTTAACGGACCTACAGGAATTTTTCTTTCAGATGACCGGTGTCACGGTGCACAGATGAAAAAGGAAGCTGCTGTTACGACAGCAATGTTTCACTGACGATTCGAGACACGCGATGACCCCGTGATATAGGACTTCCCCTGCTTTTACAGAATCACATTTTATCTCCGACTACCCGCATCTTACCCAACTCCCAGCCGACGGATAAAACTGAATACCAACAGAAGCTTTCAGTTTCAGTAACGAGCAGAAAGACCTGCTGTACCGCCTTATTAATTATACATACATTCACCGTTGCTGTATAATCAAGCTAATGTGAAGAAACAACGAATTAATTAACGAACGTGATTACAAACCGTTTGTATCTCAATATTTCCAGTAGCGCAATATCGCGATTATTTCACCGTCTCTGTAATCGACGAGAGGTCGTGTGAGTAATGATCGTTGCGTGAAAACTAAAATAAATATGTAGGGACTAATCGTTTTACTCCCTCTTCGTAGCGTGCGATGTATAAGTAGTTTACGATCATAAAGCTGCGGTGTTAACGTGCGTAAATCTTGATTGATTCATGAGTTGGACGATCGCGTAGCGGCCGTAAAATCATTGTCATGCATGATCAGACAATCGTATGGTTTACTGTACCAACAGATACGTGTTGGCGAAGGCTATCCGTCGATGAGCAACGTCTAGGATTAGATAGAAAATGTTTGTTTGCATCAAGCGCGAACGATCGAGAAGAAACAATGTCATTAAGCACTGACTTGAACATCCACGCCCCGCAATGGAGCCATTATGCCGAGACTGGTGGAGGTGGTTGGGCTAATGCATTTCTCCCAGTCTTATTTCTACCCTTATATTGACCACTCAATCCTCATCGCTAAGACCGTCGATGTTCGCCATTAACGAAAAGCTAGTTTACGAATGAGTCAGGCAGCTCAGTGTCAGCCGAAGTATGCAGAAGACAAACAGCACCGTTATACCCAATAAAAATTGAAGAGTCTGCGGATACAGGGTGAGAATGTGTAAAATATTTACCAATTTTTCCACACGCAATAACAAAGCAATTACAACTTTCGCAAATTTGACAGATTATTCGCAGTTCATTAGGGAATTGAATAACTTGTTCGCAATATACGAGCAGTTGTGATTGCAGCGTCAGGAATAATTAATACTTATACATTTTTTTAGCCCTCGCGCGTTGAAGGGGAAATTTGTTCTTCCAATCGGAAATTATTCAATATCCTCGAAGGTTCGATCAGACCGGATACCCAACGCCTTTTACTCGTTCTGTCGTTTCAAGTATTCGTAACACTCGAGTGATGTCTGCACGATCGCGTATTTTATTAGGACAAGCCGAAAGTTGCGTCGGCTGTGACGCGGTCAATAACTTTGTTGAAAAAGTCGTTCATTCCGGAGCGGCTGTTTTTTTTTTTTTTATCCCGGTGAGAAATACGTTTAACTTCGTATTTGTTAGATACATCGGCATCCGGCAATCGCGAGCGGAATTTTAATTCGACGTGAAAACGCATCCATTTACCTCTGCGTTAATCAAACGGTTCGGCGAATCCCATCCTTATCAATCCGTATTTCTTCACTCGGAATAAACAGAACTGAACGCTGCGTTCAACATGCTTGATCTTAATTCAGGACGAACAATTTTTTTCAATACCAATACTCAATATTTCACGAGATTCTAGCCATCGCAATTTCATTCTATTTCCAATGCCAGCGACGATTCTCCTCGAGATAAACGGTTCGATTAAGATCCGCAATTCTGAAGTGAACTTTCGGTAGAAACAAAAATAACAAGCAATCGTAGAAGCATTTCGTTATTTTTTAAAAAACTGAAGTTACCGGCAGAGGTAGCTAAAATTTAAAAAAAAGCGACGATTGCAAACAACGTCGGTGCCAACATTGGTTGATCACCGAATATTTCCAACTACATGCAATCGTTAAATTCTTATCCTTACGCAGTGGATCGAATAGTATAAAGATTAAATGTATCTAGGCTCGGATAAAAAGTATAATTAATGTAATAACAATATCACTTTTCTACCCCCTAAGCGTGGGCTAAAAATTAAGTCCTCGCGTTGTAAAAATTGACAGAGATTCAGGTTACATTTTTATACTTCAATATAAGCTCACTCGACGCATCAAGATTAGGTATAATCTCCTCGAATTACATGGAACAAATTTCGTCCAAAACGTGTTTTCGCGCACCTCTGCGGGATCAGTGGCTATATGTATAATATACATTAGGCCTTAAAATTTTCACGGTATCTTACGACAATAATCCCTGCACCTTATTTTATACGTATAAAATCGCTGTCCATTTCAATGAATATTTTCTCTCATCAAGTGGGCAATATTACATTTGCAAATCAGTCGATCTATGCTAATGATTCTTTTCACGAGAGACCTTAAACACAAACACCGAATATTTTCATTCGGTGTTACTTGTTTGTTGGCGGTTTTAACCAAGCTGCGTGTAATAATTCATCATATCCAGAGTCCGTAATTAATGGACTGCGCCTCATTTGGTTTTTAATCTTGTTGCCAAATTTTTTTTACCTTAAAGCGATGTGATAATTGAAACAGTGTGCTCTCCACCGCGGCATTATTACGCCTTTAAAAAAAAACTGATTCTATTAATTCAGTTCTAAAAATTCATCCGCACCCTTGAAAGCCTAAATATCTGTATTAAAATCTCGCCTACAGACATTTCTAATCGGATAATTACAAGCGACGTTAATCGCATACCTAATTCGCGGTCCATATTATACACGATGCATCGATATATGCAAATAAGACCTGAGATGGGATCTGCCTTGATATTTAAATAATGCGGTGATTTCACGAGGCTCGCTATGAATTGCTCAACTTTCAACACCGCGTGCTTCGCGTCGATGTAACCAATCGCTACTGTCTGGAAATATGTAGTAAAAATTACTTACATCACGGATGATTTAATTTATGGTTAACAAGGTCACGAAGCCGCGGCCTCGGACCGGCGACCACGTGACAATTCGAGTCGCGTCGTTTACCAGTTTCCGATTTTTTTTTTTTTTTTTTTAATTATCATGCACAACTATACCTGTACCTGTACCTAATCTTCTGACCGTTTTCGTGTAAACATCAACAATGCAAGTCAGGGGGAAAAAATCGTATCTTGGAATAACATAATAGTGAAAGAAATGAGCAGAGTCCGTGACCGTTTCCGCGCATTACAGGTGCGATATTTGCGTTCAGCCACCGCGACGGGATCCCGGATAGGACGTTTTGCGGAAAGGGAAAACGACGATCGAACGGATCAGTCACGAGTGATTATAACGTAGATTCAGGCGACGAACCTTCGCTCATTGTCTCTCGCTCGTGAACTGGACTGTTGAATGATTTCCTTCCGCGTGTAATATAACTATCGTTAAGGGGAGGAAGTAAATTTCATATTAGTTCGATAGTGAATCAGCAAAATTGAGAACCGGTAAATTAATGCCAGAGATAACGCGGATTCTGTGCCGCATGATGGACTTCCTTAATATCCGCAGCTTTTTATACGAAACTAAGAGAGAAAAAAAAGAAACTAATTAATAACTTTTTAGATGAAACTTTGTTGTGCGGAGCGTCAAAGTTTGTCGGCTTAACTGGATTAGCTGCTTATGTTCTCGTTATGTTCTGCCAGCCTTAAACTAAACACCTTTCCCACCCAATGATCGTTCTGCTTTGCAAACTTTTTTATGGAAACATAAAATGAAATCCAAAAAAAAAAAAATTACTGCGGTAGATACACCAAAAACCGTTTTGTTAGTCCACAGAGCGCTACTGTAAAACCACGAGGAAATGTTTGTACATCAAAGCATTGTAGGAAGTACGATTATTTGATCATAGAACTCTTTGAATGTTCAACCTCTCCCAGTTATACGTGATAAAAATGGAAAGAAAATGTTCACGCGATCAATGGCTGCTAGAGTTAATTATTGAAAATTGACTGGTGAATTGTGGCGGAAAATTTGACTGTCGAGTTTAGAACACGGAAATTTGTTTGACTCCGTTATAATTAACCCTGTCAATTCGCGATTCTCGATACTTCTGCAGAATTTGCAAACTAATCATTTTCAATCGTTCGTTTATGAACGTTTTTTTATTTGATAAAATTAACTTTTTGTGAAAATAAGGCCAACGAAAATACAATTCCGCACAACGGAATTTTTTGTTTACCGCACTTCTATGTATAGTTTTAATATTTTCTCTTGTAAATTCTGTCTTGTGGAAGAAAAAAAAAGAGATTCTCAAAGAGGAAGAACAGAATTGAGTATTATTAATCGTAACGAATGTGCAGAAAATGGCAGAGTCTTTATAATCCTTAAGCATAATTTATCCCAGTTTGAGGATGTTGATTAATTGTGTGAAGCGTCGATGTATTAATGGACCGTTTCTGCGTTTGAGATTTCGTCGACTTTGTTGAGTAAAAGTAATTTCGAATTGATCGCCGGCAGCGTGCAAGGACAATAATAATTCCTCGTCAAACGCACATCCGCGGTTGTCACACCCAGATTATTTTCCATTATACGCAAGGCAAATTGTGATGGGTATTATATAAATTTTCACTCCGTTGTATGAATTCCTGGAAGACGAGGCGCAGCTTAACGTAAGCCCGCGTTGTACGATGACAATTCTTTATTAAAAAGCTGTCCGTAGTTGCCTGGAGGGCGAAGCGGACGAGGCCGCGAATATGATACCGGAAATTGTTCACTCGAAAAAGGGAACTAAAATGAAAGCTGGATATATTTCGCCTTGGTCCTGCCGCTACTTGAACGATCGAGTGAACGTATTTCAGGATGAATTTTATCTTAAAGCATGTATAATAATTTCTATTCGGCTGTAATAATAATATGCCAAATAATTCAGAGAAAAAACCCTCGAGGATTGTTGTTCTGGAATTAACTCAACCCGCGAGGGCGATTTACTTCGTCAGAAATACTGTGGTTTGAATATTTATAAATTTTCAAACGAATTCTGCGCCTTCCGCATTTCGTCGAAGATCGATTTTTTTACACCCACCATTCTTAAAGTCGAATAAAACTAGATTTCCGAATCTTTTGAGAATTTTGATACGAACTCCGGAGGAACGGCAGAATATTTAATGGCATGCGATTGCTTTCATTTTGATTTAAACCTTCATGGGATCGAAATACGAAACTGTTGATCGTCAACAACGATAAATGCGGGGTAAAGATATTGTCGTAATTCAAGCTCCGTCGTTCGTCCGCTGAACGCTCCATTAGCCAGCACTATCCTATATTCGCTCTATAGTGCAAAAAAAAACCATGCATGGGTAAATCGTGCAGCTGAAGCTCAGCAGCGAGTATGAAAGAAAAATCTATTGTCCACGTATAACATCGCGACTATAAAATCCACATTTAATTGGAATCCGAAGCCGATTTGCCCGAAATTTGAATCGAACCGATCCACTTTGCGCGTCAAGTATTCTTCGAATCGACTGCAATCACTGCAGGTTACGCGACTTCGGCCAATTAAGCCAATTAAATTTTGCGTATCTATACGACACTAGTTACCGATGGAGCGAACACGCATTTGCATTGCATACTTCGAGTGAGTGCATACTCGACTTCTGTCAACCTCGTTAATCTCTTTATAATTGGAAAGTATCTCAAGGACCTGTTGAATTCTCAAGAAAGAAAGAAATTTGGTTACCTTCGAAGGACTCTTCGCGCAATTAGGATCATACCTAATTCCAGCACGCGGAATTACTAATTGGGGTTCGGCTTAAAAGCTGAACTTCAGGATGTGTCGTTTGGCGATTCGCGAGTATGTAAAATTTCACGAAGCCCGGAAATGGAACGAACAGGTTTTAGGAATGAGAAACATCGGATCACCGAAATGGGTCGATTTTACCAACGAGCCTCGTTCCGTCCAGCGCAGCCTAGTAATTGTAAATAATCTGTTTCTGAGTTGAAGGATCGCCTGCTTTCGCAGAGGCTGGGTCAAGGATTTTCACGAGCAATTTCGTTAATCCAATCTCACCGTCGCACCAATACTACGCGGTAAAAAGGTCCTGGCGCCAATACACAACTGCTGTAGAAGCAAAGGTGAAATATAGACGGTACATCGAAGCGAGGTTTGCCTATCGATTGCGTCTACAGGTGTGTCCTGCTCCTTGCTCGTCCTTGTAAATACGGACTATCGTGGTCCAGCCGACTCCGAGTGTAGTTAATTATTACGCCATGAAAGCGAATGATTAAATATCATCGTTGTGCCAAACGTGCGCTACAAATTTTCCATGATTTACCATTTCGCTTCTCGAAAAGATTCGATGTGTCCTTTTTGTTTTTATTTTATTTTTTTCATCGGTACGAAATGCCTCAAGTCGTCTGTTGATCCTTTTGATATTCCAGAAATATTTCATATATCGTTTTTGCCTCGGTATTTATTTTCATTATTTGTTATAATAATATCACAAATACACCATGCCACTAATTTCTTGTTGCAGTTGTTACCGGCAATGTTGTAGAAATTTAAAGACAATTTACCGACTATCCTTCACCGGTGGGATCGATTTAAACCAACTGCATGCAAAACTGTCTCTGACGTACAACTAGTCACGTGGTGTGAGTATTCGACAGAGGATGCATAATACTGCATAAACGTCCGTTCGTTCGATGACGCAACTGACGCGGGGCAACCCAATTACTTAATTAACTGCAGAAATTATCGATGCGGCTTTTCGTCGAACAAGCATGTTGACTCATGCAAATCCATTGAAGGTAGATCGGACATTGATAGAGGAAAAAGGTGGAGGAAAAATTAACTAACGAACGAACCATGCTGTGGTAGATGTTCGGTAGGATATTAATTGCAATAGAATTGCAGCCGTGCAATCAAGCGAGTTAAAAGCCATGGAATTGCATGCTGGAACGGTAAAAAGAAAATTCTACATGGTGTAATAATGCTGCCTTTTATAACTCACTCTGATCCTACGCTGTCTTCAAACTTTCAAACCACTCGGCTTCTGTCAAACTTCGGAAGAGTTGCGAGATTTATGGTTATAAAACTGGGATCAACATTTCATCGCAGAAACCGCTCGGCGCTGTCTTTTAACCCTTGTTCGACACCTCGGCGATCAGATTTACGCACGATTAGAGTGGCGTTAACTCGACGCAGGTAAATTTTTGCAACTTTCTCCGGTCCGCGATAAATGTCCACTAAATGTTATCCGTTTCGATCGGTTCGAGTGCGTGTTTCGAGGATGAAAAAGTGGCCCCCCCGCGTATATCCGTTTTGATTATTACGAAAAGCGAGCTACCGTTTTACAAGAAACTTCGGTTATCCTGAAGAGAAACGATAAAATAATTGATTCGACACATGACTTAGCAGGTGGTACAAAGTTTGTAGGAAAAATATCACAACGAGGCACAAGGCTGAATTTCTTCTGAACAATTTTTGCGGAAATACTTGCTTTACGTAAGTCTGTCGTTCGCCTCAAGGTAAATCAGTACAGTTTCACGTTCACCGTCGATGTTTCGAACTCTGCAAATTTATGACGAGAAAAACGGAAAGAATAAAAAATAATTAAAAAAAAAATAAAAAAATACCTGTCACGCAAGAAGGTATTCGAATTTCGAAATCTTCACCTCGGCACGCCGAAGAGTAAGGACCAAAACATCGAGCCCCCGCAGATTCGAATAAAATAAAGTTGGGACTCTGATAGAGATTAATCTCAACGCACCGACGACGTGCTCGGAATTACCCGCGTATAACGGAGGTCTCACCAGCACTCGCGGTGCCGAAACAAGACCAGTTTGCCCGCGACCGCGACGAGAGCGAACAGCCCGGAGTGCAGACCGAGAATCCGCGTGTTAACCGGGTGAGGGTAGTTTCCAAACAGAAGAGGAAGAGAGGGCTGAAGGCCAGCTGGCCCGGGGGCGGGTAAGGGAGGCTGCGGGTGGTTGTTGGGTTCGTTCGGCATCCCCCGACCTCCCCTCTTTGCCGCCTCCCGGCTTCTCCTACTGTGCCTGCCTTCCTCCCCCTCCACCTCCGCAACCCCCACCCCCAGCATCCCTCCCCCGGGTCGATATCGACGAGAGTGCGTACTCCCGTCCCGATCCTTAAGGCTCTGTCGCGCTCAATGAAATCGAGCCGTCCGGGTACATTGGAGCATATTCTGTTTCCCAGAAACGGTGAGATCCAATGAATTGCGATGCGCCTATGCTGCGGCTAATCCGACATTTTGATATTTTCGCCCCGATATTCGCGCGTGCAAAGCCTGTCGGCTTTGTAACGTGCGTGCGGAAAATTAGCAAATGACGACAGGGTAAGCCGAACTTTTTAAAGAAACGACCCCGCAGAATCCTTACGGAAATTGGCTCCCTGTCGAATTGGCTGAATTTTCAGTATGTCATAGTACATTCCGATCGAAAGTTCTCGTGGAGAAAAGTCCCGAAAATCAGTAGTTTCCGAGGTACAGGCTTTGAAAGAAAGGAGTCCAGATTTTTTGATATCTATGGATTTCGTGATTCTCACAGATTATAAAACTCTAAGGGGACTTGAAATCAAACTAGTCACTCGAAAAACTGCACGGCTGATTCTCGAAGATGGGCAGGAAGCTCTGATTGATTCCATCGATGCATTTATTCCATCCATGATCTCGCTGGTTTATCAGAAGGAAGTGCAACGTGAAATTTCGCGTGAAGAACGAGACCCTCGGATTTCAAACGAATGTTCGACTTGTCCTGTTTTTTACGCGTGTGCCGAGTCTCTGTGAACCAGCTGTCCAGTTTTTGAGTAATATATTGGACTTCGAGTCCCCTTTGAAGCTTTGTAATTTACCAAAAACGCACAATCCACAGATATTATAAAATCCATACACCCCCCCATCCGAAGCCAACATCTCGGAAACTACTGATTTTTGGGACTTACGTTAGTGAAAACTTTTGATCGGAAGGATATGGACTATAACATACTGAAAATGCAGCTAATTTAAAGGGGAGCAAATTTCCATAAGTATCCTGCGGTGTCCTTTACAGCGACTATGTGGTCGTACGATTAATTGGACGATATTAATTGTGGGTCGCGTCATGGATTTGAACATGTATAAAAATCGAAGATCGTAGCAACTGTAGTGTGTACAAACATCGTTGATAATCAATCACCGAGGAAACACCGCAGAAACATACCCCGCAAGATTATTCGTCAATGGTGTGAATTATGATCCGTGCAAGCTACATTTTCCGTCGCGCGAACTTCTTAAGCTCCTTAATCTAGACCGATATCATAATAGTATAGACCGTAAACTTTGGTGGGACGTAAAAAACAATGCCATGCAATTGTTGTTGGCCCACATACTATAAATTTACAATATATTTGCAAGGACAGAGTATTTTTTAAACTCCTTTTGAAATTTATGGTTTCAGTTTTATTCGATTGTCAAACAGCAATAATCTCCGAAATTTTTTCGTTCGGTGTTTCCAAGTTCTCAAACTTGTAACTGCTGGTATACATTTGATCGTGAAAAAACTTGTAAGTTTCATCGATCGCAGAATTTTTCATTCGGCTATGCTTGAACGATATTTGTAGAAAAAAATCCAATGAATTGAAAACTTCAAAACGTATATAGGTACCCGCTCGCTGCGAAACTTACAGCCTTATGGATTTTGAAACCGTCTCCTGGATATCTTGAGTTCGTTTATCGTAGTTATTCGGACAAGCAGCCGAATTGGTTTCTGCATATTTGATTCGTTTCTGGCAATGAAAGCGATAAAATTTGACGTCGGTGATATATTATAGGCATGAGGGACATGTTCCATGACAAGATTCACTAAATAAATTATATCTTCTCCCCCTTAGAAGAGTTTCTCAAAATACTTTAACGGAATTCGCAGCTCAACCATAAAGTACCAAGAAACTGAAGAATCTGCAACTTTGTCGCAAAGCACGAAAAAGAACGAGTACCATAATTATTCAGCCGCTCAAGGTGCTGTGTACCTGAAGACAATATTTGTTTGAAAAAATTGTACATTTTTCACCACCGCGTTTAGAGCCGAGACTAATAAATTAAAGAAATGAATTTTTTCACGTAAGGTTTTTTGTCCCGCGGCAACAAGGTTTATGCGTAAAAGTGAAAAGTACGCAAAATGGCAAAAATTTGCAACGTCGTAAGCACCTGCATTTGTTCCCTGTCTTCGGTGCAAGAGCGGGGGTCGCTTTTTGTAAAATAGATCAATTTAAAAAACTGCAAGAACCTAAAAGCATCAGAAAATTAGCGCGGCAGTGGTCTCTTCGTCGAGAGTCGTCGATATTGAAGCGACGGAAGAAAAAGTGCCTGGAAAGGTGAATTTTCTGCGCAAGATAACTTTTCGTAATTGGCATTTGGCATGTTTCGACATTTCAAAGTGAACGAAACAAAGCTGCTTGGGAAGTGAAGTTGCGGGTGCCGGACGGGTAACTTTGTAGCAGAATTTTTTCGGCGACAGCTGATTTTGTTAACGGAAAGTTTGAGCCCTCGTGAGCCGCACAACAGTGGCACAAAGTTGTCGATTCGTTAGCGAAGGGTTTGCAGAGTATCCTCTTTCGCTTGGTTGACTCTTGTTTTATTAAGGCCGAGAGATCGGCTCTTTGTGGCTCTACGGCTCGTCGCAGATCGTTATACGTTTAAAAGCGGGCCCAGCGAACTTCGAGTAATGAATAGTAAATATAGGTACGTGTGTTTACTCGCCGCTCTTGGATCTTCCATCCTGTATTCGTTGCACCAACTTTTCGATGATCCTTGACTTCCGTTTTCACGTTGCCATGGAAACAGTACGGAATAGATATGTATATTATACAATAAACAATCTTTCCGCAAAAATGGTTTGACTTCTTGCGACGCGTGATCGCGTCGTATGCGTGACAGCGTCGGTGATGTGAGTTTCTCAAAAGTCTGTTGCGAAATCGTAAAAAAGAGTCTCTGGAGGGAGAAAGATAAACGATAGCATTAAAGAGGCAATGAGCGTAGTCAATTTCACGGAGTGAATTCTCAGCTTTTAACATTTTATCGAGGGTAAAGTGACGAACAATCTATTCTTGCCATCAATGTGCTTGGCCTCAAATATCATTTGCCAAATGATGAGTGATGGAAATTGTTTTACAGTCGAAATAAAATTGCAGGTGGTGACTGGCAGCCATGTTGATTCCGTCGAAGTTTTCGCCAAACCTGACCTCGTATGGGATGCGTTAAGTTACCAGGACGAATGATCATTTCGGAACCAAAGGTAAGAAAGAATCTATCGTGGTTTAATCCAAGGGTGCTATTTATAAATTTATCGCCAGCTCTGCCGACGTGAAAGACTTTTTCAAGCTTATAATGAAATATCAACGGATTATTACTCGTATTGTATAAGAAACTGCGCCCGCATGACGATAATAATGGACTTTATACGAGCGCTGAGTTATTTCGGTAAGCATATTGTCGCGGGAGTTTATTGAAAAAATGTTAACCAAGAGTTGTAGGATTAATGTTGTTTCGGTGTCGCGGTACGGAGTTGGCTAGAGCATTTCCCAACAATTGAATTACCGTCAAAGTCAAACGAGCACGGTGGAGATTAAATCACGTAATCCAATCTCACCCCCGGAGCTTAGCACTGCGATTAAACCTAACCTAAGAACGTTTATCCGAACCCGTTTCGAATTCATCATATATCTGATTTGCGTGCCTCGATGCGCATTCGCGCGTGTCGTTGAAAAGGCATTTTTAATATCAAAGGAAACTCATTCCCGGCCGTCAGCGTGATTCGGAACCGCATGCCTTCGCTCTGCAGGACTTTGGCAAAGAATCTTTCGTAAATAATTGATCCTTACCTTTGAATTTATATAACGTGAATACGTCTCATACTTTTCCCTGGTCCGATGGTGCGGTCGTTTGATTGCGGAAATTGTTCAGCCCCGACAATAAATTGACCACATTATGTCTACAATAGGAACGCAGCTTGAAGATTTTTGCCATGAAGTTTGATTTGCATTGCAGTTGATGAAAATTTCTGGAGGATAATGGAACGAGTATTACACGAGATCCTTGACTGGTGATTACCTGTAATGCAGATTGGGACTCTGACAATAATTGGGGTTCAGATGACGTGCAGCTATAGTTTCGCTGACAGTATAATCGGTAAAGAAAATATAGTCCTTTGAATATGTTATCCGAGTCATCTTCCCACATCGAAATTATTGCAGCAAGTTGCGCGTCTTCCGCAAGTCGTGTGTCTTGAGCAGAAATTTCTCAACACCTATACATACGTATATGTATACATATTGTTTACTCTAGGACCGTTTGTCTACTATCACTTTGGAGTCCTTCGCGTTTGACATCTTTACTACGTATTTTGTATACGCACGTGACATAATTAGAGGTGGAATATAGGATGTAGGTGGCAGCATGAATGTCAATTTCAAATTATTTACCAAATCGATTTAACCTTCGTCTGAAACTCCGTTATACCGATCAGATTTCCATCGACTATCGCTCCTAAGCGAGAATACAATCGAGGCCAGGCAGACTACAGGCTGCTGTGGCGGATTAAGCATTCCTACTCATGCGCATTAAAGCTCGCCTCGGCAGCTTGCACTACGTAACACGCTGTCTCTTAGCAAAGGGGTTAGTTCGCTGGACCGTGAAGAGATATATTTCGTACCAAATTTACGTCACTGACCAGAGTCAACAGCTTGCTGAATATCTACACACGTTAATTCATTCCTTCACAGCCCATTAGTGTCATATGCCCCAGAAGAATTTGCACACTTGTTATACTGCGAATCGCTGTTCACAAATTCCCCATAACAATGTTATCAAAATTTCAAATGCGGAATCCTACAGCGAGTGAATCGATATAGACTTGATACGCAGTAGTCGCAAGATTTACAAGCATAATAAAACTGGCACAGTGCTTTTGACATCCTTTAGTAAGGATATAGTCATATATACCGATCTGGATAAGGCGAAGTCCTGCACCTGTGTTTTAGAATTACTTACGTTATTTTTTGATTATTTTAGAAAATTTGACGCTGTAAAATCCTGAAGACGAGAATTTACCTTTCATCGATGTGCTTCGTTCATGGATTCAAGCTTAGTGACATTTTTATCGAAGCCATCGCCGAATAGTCAGGTAAAGTGGAACAAAATTTAAATTATATTTTCAAGCCGAAGCACTCATCGGGGTTATCATTCACAACGATGATGATGTGAAATCAATGCCATCATCTGGCAAGCATTCCACGCAGTCTAGGAACTGCGTAACAGCATATTATACCTACGAATACCTAAGAGTCTGGCTTCTTTGCACAAAAGTATTTCATCGATATCGCCACTTGAGCGTATGCGTACATATCACGTGTAATACCTTCGGATGACCCAATTTAAACCTGATCTGCCACTAACTTGTTCATGCGTATGAATTGCACGGCTTATGGAGATGAGGATTTACACAAATCTTTAAATACTCCAACACCGATTGATGTGGGTCATTAAGTTTGCCAAAGCTGACGCAATAGTTATGAAATTTTTTACCGTGAATCAGTTACTTGGGTAATGAAATTTACGTAATACTACCGACTACTTTTGAATCAATAGAATGACAAAAAATTTGAACGATTTAAATAATGTGAGAGTATTCATTTGTATCCTGCGTATTTTCTTTCTTTTCTTTCATCCTCAGTGAAAGTACAATATGTATAATTCGAAATTGTTTCAGGGGAAAAAAGCTTATGCTAAATTTATTTCTCATCAACACTTTTCATAGAATCACTATGGAAGGTTTGCATCTAAGAAATTGTTATTTTTTTTTACTACCTTACGTAGGTAAATTCTGTAAAAATATAGAGGAAGGTCATTTTTCTTTCGTCGTGATGAAGAAATCTTGCGGTTACACGGCATTTCTTGTCCATAAAATCACTATTTGTTCGATGAGCGTTCTTAATGTTAAGCTTCGTTATCGAGCCGTGCAAAAATTGGAGTAACGTTATTTTGAATGAGCATCCAACCAACAATTAATATACGGACTGTCTGAAACTTGAATTTCCAAGAACATACCTAAGGAATTTGAATCCTTCGCTTACTTCAGGGTTCTAATGCATATTTTATCGTAATGAATTATAACTTGTTTCTGTAGAGAGAGGTACAGAACCAGAGTTGGAGAAGTGCGAAAGTTAGTGGCATACATCAGTTATTACGTTTATATAATTAACGGAGAGAAGAATTTAACAGCCGAAATTAGATACACGTGATTCCGAGTGGCAGCTGGTAATTATATAATAATACCAAAGTTTATTTTTCTTTTTTTTTTTTTTTTTTACTTTCTCATTGTAAAAGTGATTTCTGTGCAACCATAAAATTTGAGGAGAAAGCATACTTACGGAGCACTAACGATATTTCAAGATTTTTTATTTAGCCAAACGCAGTGAATTTCTATTCCGACGAGTAAATTGATTGGCTAATAACAATGACTATCATTTTAACGTTCAATTCGAGTTGGAATTTAATGAGTGTCAGTAGCGTGTCTGGTGTAAACTTTACAAAATCTTAGTACATAGTACGAACGTCTGGAAAGTTAAGAGGAGCGGTTTTAATGACGAGTGAAAAGAAGCATCTTCATCTGGGTGAAAAAAAAGAACCTTAGACCTTATATTACCGAACAAACATTGTTATTTTTTACGAGATTTTTGTAGTACTCTTTGCTGATTGAGTACAAAAAGCGTTGGGTATCAGCACGCCAAGGGATTCAAATCTCTGATCTAGAATATAGAAACGTCGGTACCGGCGAGGTTTGAAAGCGTGGAAAATAATCTGGAACCGGCGGACTCTCTTGAGAAAAAGACAGCTATTCCCTGCCGCGGGATCGGAGTTCACGACGCCGCAGAAAAAGACTTTTCGACCCCGGGTTCAACATACGGACGACCTCGAATTAACAGACTTGGCGTTTCGCCGCACGCATCGAATCATACGCAAGCCCTCACAGCCGCCGTGAGAGAGGTTCGTTCGACCGTGAAGTATGAAACGAAATGGTTTAACGGCTCCTCTTCTGCAACCGACGGCAATGCGTTTCAGGTCTGTATACACGGCCAATATCAGCAACGATCAATGAAAAAGACGATGTATGCCTTTTTTACAAGCTTACCAACGATGGCACAGAAAGATTACGGGGACCGGTTTATCGGTTAAACTAGACTTGTACCGAAAACACGAAATTATTTCAAGATGAGCGTGATTTTGTCAACTGATAAAACGAGTTTTAGCCACGCGAATGCAGATTGTAGCGTTACGAAACTCATTTGCGATTATTGGTAATCGGTAATTGGTGACCTTAGCACAGAAATGCGTGAGTAAAAATATTTCACGTCAACGTTAAGCCTACTTTTTGTAGCCTTTGACCTTATTGTTATCGTCTGACAATTGCTGATCACCTTCGCCGTGATAACTTGAATCACCAGCTCACTCGATGTCGTACCATCTCTACAGTTTCGTTACGTTGTTCAATAATTTGAAAGCGGTAATATTGAAGACGCGAGAAAGGAATGCGCGATGGTTGTAAAGTGTAATCTTACGGCCGTTTATTACCCGCTTGTACAGCGGGTTCGTAATCGTGTATGGGACTTGGCTCCCAGTCCAGGAACGATCGTCGGTCAATTAGCCGAGAAAACCTTGGGGGTCGTGACTCGGTGGTCCAGCGTGGGGGCGGATAGGACGTGACCTTGAGAACGGAGGACCGTAAGAGAGCCGGCAATGCGGAGATCGAGAGTAGGTGGTGTCAGCTCTGGGTCCATCGTCCCCACCACGATCAAACACGAGACAAGACACGTTCCCGGGACTTTAATTAAGGCTCGAGCACCATACGGCGAGCCCCCTTCTTTTTCCCAGTGAAGGACTTGCTTCGAAATTTGTTATAAGTAGAGGCTGCCACTCGGTAGATCCCATTTAATTTCGCACCCCCGATCTCGGAGGGGCCTTTTCAACATTGTCCATCTGCAACCGCGCCTCTGCAGTATCGGATTCAGTAGTGATTGTGTGCTCGGGAAATGTGCCTTGTAACGATTTTGGGTTGATTGTTGTTTTTTTTTTTTTTTTTTTTTTTATTCTCACTCCTTTGCCGGGTTTTAGAATAAGTTGTTTATCGGTTATCGACAATTTCGACACAGTTGCGGTTCGCACGGATCGTGCAACATATATCTGTAAGTACAATTCAGCTGTATTGTTCGCACGCGTTGATATAAGATTGAAAAAGTAGTTGGATATTTCAATGGAACTGGTGAACGTGTTTATTTGTATACGTACGGTCGTTACAGTTCTACATACCATACGCGTGATTACATAGTCGGATAAACGGTTGTTTTTTATCACGTGAATTCTCACACGATTTTCTGCGGTAAACCTCATGATCATCGGATCGATTCCTAATAAAACGATCGAAGGTATAAATAGCGACACTTCTAGCGAAGTTGTCCAACATTTTTTTGTCCCCCTCTTCCATCGTAACAAAAACAAATTCGCATAAAACGTTCGGACGTGAAGATATTACCGTAGCATGTATATCGTAAAGGTGAATAACACCGGTATGTCGGTGGGAATCGACACATGCCGACGAGACTTGCAGGTTAATAATAGATTCATTCAAGATTCGCGGTCAGGACTTGTTTCGTACATATATTTTCACTTTTGGTAGTTAATAAATAATCGCGAATGAATATTCATGAGTGCCAAAAGCTCGGATCGGTGCACCTTTATTTCAGACTCGAATATATACATATATATATATATTTACACAATATTTTATACTTGTATACTTGCGTCTAATTCTGATCCAAATTCGTCATAAAAAAATTCTTGCTTTGGTAACAATGATTTCACATCGTGAAGCTTCGAAAATTACTTTATTACTCTGCCAATTTTGTTTTACATATATTATACATATTTGACCGACGTTCGAAAGTCCATCTTGAGACAAAACTTGACTGGAGCAAAGAAATCGGTACGGAAGCCATCTGTACCAAAGAAACAAAGGATATAAAGGATATAATAATAAGATGGAATGAGAATAAACGCAAATGGCATTTGATATATCGGAGTATATAGGCTAGGCCAGCGTGGGTGTGGTCTGGCTTTTACTCGATCCGTGTGCTATAGCTGGTATGGCCTATTTGTGCAGTGGCTGTGTCAGAAGCAATGTAAATGCTGCACGCAGAAAACCAGGATGTCAATTTTTTTTCTTCATCCATTTTTTTCCAAACCGATCGATTATTTTTTGCTCGTCGCGTCCACTTCGTTACGTCTATGCGTGTTATAAATGAATGTTCGGCTGATACACGACCAATGTCACGTTGCTGGCTATGTGGACTTTTTCTCGGTTCACGCACCTTCCCAAATATGCCCAAATCCCGGCCTCTCCTTCTCTTATAACTCATCCGCAAAACGCCCTGATATGGTCATCGTTAAATCCCATAATAACAATGGTACAATGGGAAAACTGTCTCGGGTATATGACTCTGGCACACTTGAGAGTTCGATCGATCTTTCGGGCAGATTGTATGTACACCAGAATTATTGTTATCGTTATTTATGATTGTCCACCGATGTTATCCCGCAAGTGCATAAATCAGATCTTTGATCTTCGATAGCCGCGTTCTCTTATGTAGATTTTATGGTACGAGTACGTCAAAAAGCTCGGTTTTGCTTCTTCTCAGCGCAAGAAACGGCCTATCCAAATAACGAGAAAAATCACTCGAGAGGGTGAGTATACTCGTGAGGCTTGTCCAACGTATAGAAATAATGCCGGTCATCTTCGAGTGCTTTCGAAAATAAAATAAAAATTAAATTAAATTCATCTCAGAAAAGAATATATCACGACACGTATGTTGTGCAGTTCTGTTGCAGTAAAGTTTTCCCAAAAACTGGTACCACATTTGCCGAGTTATTCCGATGTGAAATTTTATCTAACCACATATTTCTTTATAGTCGAGTTGTTTCACGTAGGTATACGATTGTTTACAAGGTCGTGATATTTTTTGAAAAGACAATTTCTTTTATCACCTCCAATACTATGTGAGAAAAATTTGCTCAAGATATTGCGTGTGTTGTTTTTTTTCTTTTTTTCCTCTTTCTTTTTTACTAAGAACAAAACGCTTTCTCGATACGTAGATGAAAAACCCTGTAAAATTATGTCTAGGTCATTTTCAGAGCTTGCCGGCACCGTCAAATGATATATGAGAGTACGTAATGCCTCGGGACAAAAATATGCACACCGCGAATGTGTGAATAACTCGAGATTTATTTTAGTTACGGATGGATAAATTTTGTCGTAACGCGCGCAAGGGAAGACTAATCATTCTTCGGTGTTGAAACGGATGAGACTTCGTGGAATCCGATAAAAGATACCGTCTAGTCTGTACGTACCGTCTACGAATCAACATTTGAAAAATTTGAGAACGATTCTCAAGGATCGAACTTAACAATTCCTTGGATATGAATTTTTCCAGGTGAATTAGCCTGAAATTACGGGATTCTTTGTCATTTGATGTCTTATAATCGAATGTGCGCGAACGTATGCAAATCTTGTCGATTTCTTTGGAATTTCAAATATACAGTAGTGGCCTCCAAATGTGATTCGGTTGAAACAGCGGCGTTTTTTACCGCTTCTTTTTTTCACAGGTCAAAAGAAACCTGCTGACAAGTAGGCTGGCGGACTAATTAATCTTTATTAAGTACGGACCACCCACTTGGGCATATCCACTAAAATGAAATTAGAACGTCAAAACAATATTTTACCCAAACATTCGAGAAGTCAATTACGCTTATTCACTCTCACTGAAGCGTTCGAATCTCAGATGTGGCAAGAACGAGACTTTACATAAATAGCAAAGGATCTTGCACTGCACGCGTAGAAGATTATTGAATCCAGCAGCAATCGTATAACGTGAAAACTTCTACTGCTGTTCTGGTCGGATAAATATGTCCGGCCGGTACTTCAGCAAACTCAAGGATATCTGCTAGGCATACAGATCGGTGTTACTACATTATTTAACAGATCTTAATGACCAGCAATTTATTCATAGACATTTTTAAATAATAAATAGTATACGATATAACACGCCACTGCAATTTCTCCGATGACATAAAAATACTCGGGTAATTGTTAACGGCACGCGCCTCTTTCTACTTTGCTTATTTGCTTTCTTCTTCATTTTTTACTTAATTTTAATTTTAATTTTTTTGCCGACTCAATTTGTCAGCTCACGTATTTCTGAGCATAAGGTATAAAGGAAGATCACCTTGGTGCCTTTTATTTTACCGAGTAACTGCAGCCGCTTCCTTTATCAGGAATCACGTCGCTTCGGGACTTATATTCCAGGTTCTACGTATGTACAAGGTGTAGTGACGTTATAAATTGGTCTCATTAGTGCACGTTATTTCGAGAAGCAATGCGGTTGTGATTCAATCCGTGGTATAGATGATGCATGCGAAAGGCACAATAACTGCGGGATACCAACATGTGCGTGTAAAAAATCGAAGGCTGCCAAGGTGATAAAGCCGATCGGTCTCGGGTGGCGGAAAGGTGCCGCCTGCATATCGAGAGAAAATTATACAATTCTAATCAACGCGGTTTATTATACACGCTCTATATTTGCGAAGGAATGCGTCGTATATCTTGTATCGCTATAGCGGCAGGGTCTTCAAGGTATCGGATAAACACCTGTTAACAACTTCCGACACACAATTAGATCTTATATGAACTTCTTGGGGGGCGATTTAACAATTTCCGGTATGCACAATCTGCGTCAACGGAAAAGCGTGTTATTCGTCCCATTTTGAACGAGGCCAACGACACCCGCGGTGAAGCTAAAAAAGCTCCTTATCTCGGCCTTGCAGCGAGCGATATCTTGCGCAGATTCCGGGAAGCGGTTCGTGTCTCCAATTTTTTAAACATTGTGTGCGTAATACACGCAACACGCGTACCTTTCACAGTTGTGAAACATGTCCTTAGTCCGATTTAAATAAAGGTTTTACACGCACGCATATGCATAGAACGGGAATGACGAAGGGTGAAAATCAACGAGGATACATGTCAGGAGGAAATAGCAACGCAAAGAGAACTGTCTATCGTACCGATAAATAAAATCAGGCGAAGTCTTTGTTTGAACAGATTCCTGCTAAGTGTTAGCGGGCAACCGTTTCGGCTATTAAATTATAGTTACTTGCTTTATATTCCTCAAGTGATACGGCAACTCGTGTTTGTGTATTGGTTACGGGTACCTACACCTGCTACTCGCATTGTCGCTTTTTACATCAATTTTTTCACTGTCAAGTTCACGTCTGCTGCTGCTGCTGTTGCAGTGAGTTGCCGATTTGTATCTTTGTCTTTTTTTTGCCGACTTGGCCTCGTCCGGGATCGACGCCCGTTGTTGAAGGAACGAATCAACCATGAAATCGTGCACGCACGGATACAACAGTACAATATTTTACAGTCACGGTTCCATGCAGTGGCCAGCTCAGCCATGTAAAGCTCAATTTTGTTTCATTTTTTCGCAGACGTATAAACATCTTACGGGACAAATTATATTTCGAAAAAAATCGGTATCGTATCAATTAATTGGTGGGAAGTTTGCAGCCGCAGTTTTCAGTATTCCTCCGAATCGTTCATAATATTATCAACATTTGTTGCGTAAAATTTGATGAGCATCACCGGAAGAATGTACGTCCAGCCAAGGTGTTGAACGTGCGGTATAATCGGGTTTGGAGTTCTAGGTGCGTCAGAAGGTATGATTCGTTAATTATTTCGGAGGTCACGCGGCGTCGAAGCGATCATATCTGTGTGAAAATTTATTACAGTAAAAGTTGGACAGAATCTTTTCTGTGCCGATAACTCGAGGAAGGCGTTAAAAAATGAATGAGATTCGAGAAATTAACACTGAAACTGACCGTCGCACGCGTAATATTTACACACACATTTGTGATTATTCGATGCAATCTTAGGACCCGTGATTACAACAACCGACAAGGTTGAACGGGCGATAAAAAAAAAAAAAAAATACATATATTTTGAAGAAGAAGAAGAGGAACGTGTGATCTAACGTCAAGAAGACGACACGCACCTGGTTATGGCTCGGCAAACCAGTCTGCAAATAGGTCAAGTCCGTCCCTCTTCTGCAGTGATGCGGACCACACTGTCCCTTTCGTTTCCATCACTGCGTGGCGTCTTCTGCAAACGTAGGTTGATCACGCAACTGCTGCTAGACGATCTAAGCCTGTGTGTATTTCGCAATCTCTTTCTCCAAGCAGACAATACGCAAGACTACGTATGGATTTTTGGCACTTGCCTCAACGCTTTCGCGGAGGCATAAGATGAGGTAATTGTCGATGATACGCGGCTGGTGTTATTAATTATAATTGTCATTACCATATGCTGTCATTATAATCGTTGATATCACACACATACACACACACGTTCAGTTCCGCCTGAGCGCTTTGGGCTCAAGGTGGGCGACCCTAGTCGTCAATCTGAACGCCAACTCTGGAGCTGGGATTGCGATTCGTGTTGTTGATATACAGCTGGTAATGCGGGTAATGAAGTTGGTCTCGTAATCAGATCCTGTTTTGCCATATAATCCAGTTGGGAATTCGCAGTGATTTATTATACCGTTCTAAAAAGATTGATCAAATCTTTCCTTCCCCGTCGACTGGGCTGCCCTTTGATTTCCGCCATTCCCCGGATCTCATTTTGCAGGTGTTATTATTACACGTTTGCGTGGTGCAAAGAACTCTCAACAACCAGCCACGTAAAGCTGCAAAGAGCCATGTTAATTGTGTGTTTTGCCTGAAAAGTAGTTGGGTTAAGCCATACAAGGAGAAAGTAAACGTAACGTTTTATGGAAAAAGAATTCGCATGGTCTTCGCCGTAAGTGAAATCAGACCAACCACTAGATTCCCGCTGTTTGACTTGCGAATGTTGCCTGCAGTTCCGTCTCAATTCTCACCAGTTTCCAAGTAATGCTCTACGTATTGTCACGTTATACTTGACTCGAAATGTTATATATGTACCAGAAACACGGTAGCGTCACGTTTGTTCGCTAATGATCAAATCAACGGAAATGCGCAGATTATCCAATGCATTCAACATTATGCAAATTCGTAAGTCCTTGAGGGATCGATGTGTAATTCATGTAATCAGATAGACGAATCCTGATGTCCACTCATTGCGCGGATCGAGGGAGGCACGGCACACGATCCGGCATTCCCGTGTTCCTTATTACTGGATGTTTTAAACGACTGCTGCAGTGTATAATTATGTACAATAAATTACCTTCCTCGTTTGTGAGTCAAATCGGTATACAATTTACTAATTTTACGCCTCTCCGACTGCAGCGTTGCTTCGGAGCTGCTGTTGGTTGTAAAGTAAACAGAAATACGGAAGGAAACTGGTCAATCATCCGTGAATAGCTGCAGAGCCACCCTTGCCCGGTTTATTTCTCTACTCTCTCAAACTGATGACACACGGATAAACACAAGCGATAAAAGGTCGTTTCTCAAGTACCATGAGTCTGCTGTTATGCTGCCTCTTATCGCAAGGGCTCCTCCAATTTCCGGATCCATACATCATTCCTCGGGCCACAAAATGTACACCGCGATGACGACACGATTGATCCGATTGAATAACCGGTTCTAAACGAACCAAGAATTCGCGATCGTTTAAACGAGCCGTTGCAAAGCAGGAAGAAAGAACCAGTGTATATATACATATATGTATATTCAAGGTCCCTCTCTCGATCCTGCCAAGGTGTGCCGAGACCTTGGCAAGGATAGGTTAAACGTGAATACATTCGAGCATTAATTTGGTGTACGCTGATCGCGTTAACCCTCATAGATTTGAAGATGCTGAAATAAGCCGCGAAGATGAGTTCCAATGTTTCGGATCCACGGATAATTAATTTGTATGTCCGTTCTCTGTTTCAGGCCACGATGTTCAGCACCGTTCTCCAGAAATTCAAATTTCTCTACAAACCGTACGCTCTTGCGATAGTCTCACTTGGCTACGTTCTTGGGGAGCTGGGACATTATATGATAGGTAAAAGTTGATGAACTTGTTATACTGGCTGATTTATTCAGAGGTAAGGAGTCGCTGGATGTCTA
Source organism: Neodiprion fabricii (assembly GCF_021155785.1). Taxonomy (NCBI): domain Eukaryota; kingdom Metazoa; phylum Arthropoda; class Insecta; order Hymenoptera; family Diprionidae; genus Neodiprion; species Neodiprion fabricii. Next base: position 31,716,894 of record NC_060241.1, read on the forward strand.
CGGAGGCTTTTTCTTTCAACAGTTTTCATATCACGCCCACTACTGTTATTTGCAGGATAATATAACGAGTGCGCCTGCATGATATGTCTTATTACGTTATAATATACATATACCAGCACTGAAAGCTACTGACCTCGGATTTTTTAAATTCATTTCAGGTGTGACTAGCAAAGCGACTGCGATAGATCTACACTATGGTGACATCTCGTGTCAATTAAACTCCACTGAATATTCATTGACCGATTTACCCGTTCAATGTGAATCAGCGAACAATACTGAATAGTAAGTGCTGTACATGCATATATATGTATACGTATTATGTTTGTATTATTTTTCCAAGTGCTCCATTCCCACCAAAAAATGTATACGTATCATTTCTATTTATAAAATTAAAATCCAGGAAGCGGATGAGTTTACTTGCCGCCGGGAGGCACTAATTTAAAGGTGGGCTCCGAAGTAGTTCACGTATAGTGAAACGTATAAACATATGCGTAGTTGAATACTCGAAGCGGACAGTGGATCGTAATTGGACTTCTTTCTTGAGCCGGTGGAGTGTGACAATTCTAAGGTAGCGAGAGTCGCAACAGGCGGAGAACAACTATTAACTAAGTGTTATGCAAGCTACTAGTACTCAGTTTTCTCGTCACTATCAATGACTATTATATGGCGTTTTTTCACTTGCTCGGCACGGCTCACTAATTACATGATAGAATTGAAGAATTAGCCGGTTCAAGGATTGTGAGAACGGTGTGCGTATCAACTCAAGAATTATTCAACCAAGCAGTTCACGTGTTCTTCAATTACCGTTAATTATTATATCATTATTTATTCAAGCTCACAATGTAGCGTCGTGTTCAATTATCTACCAGCAAATTTCCATAAATTATAGAATAACACGAACTTCAACCGAAGCGATTTCAAAGCAATAACAATCAAAAACCCGTCTCCTCCAACCCTACACGTTATGTCGGTGGTACAATTAATCCGAAACGATGATCATTTGCTTTACACAGCTGCCTGTCACTCGATCTGAATGGCACCAATTACTGCGAGTGGAATTACAATGGATTGGGTTTGGATTACCAAATATTGGCTGGACCAAGCTTCATTGCTGTATTCACCGTTGTCGGTGTAATTCTGGGGGTAGCGGCCGACAGATTCAACAGGTAATTACGAGGACAATAGAATTATTCTTACAAAAGAATCCTTCCCCACAGGAAATCTGATCAATTCTTATCGACAATAATAATTTAAATTGAAGGTGCGTAGAGTTTATATTAAAATATTTACTTTCCGATAAAAGCATTTGGAAACGAGTCCACTTAAGTTACGTTAAGTGATTGCACGATAAGTATAGCAACGATTCGAAAGTGCTTCGCAATACGAACAATCTTTTTCATTAAAACTCAACTTAGTTCACATAATGTTTTTCTACGAGTATTATTAAAAGAAATCCGCAGTAGTCAAATTCATTGTCCGAATGTGTGTTTGTCGTCTGTCTTAGCGTAACGAACTTTTATCACTGCGCGCCTGAAACTCGGCAACCAAAGCGCGTTTCGGACAGTCGGTTGCAGTGTATAAGGCGCTTTGATTAATTTCCGTTTTATACAAGAAAAAATAATTCTGCACGCTTAAGAAGTGTGCTAGGAAGTGTGATAATGAACATTTGTTGAATGCGATGGGATATTTTGATTTATTAAGATCTAAGAGGAAACTTCTGTAGTTTATATTATTTTATACGAGAACTTTTCAAAGGACTACATGCTACTTACGAACTTGTTTGAATCATTCGTAATCTAAGGAACATTTATTTTTCAGAATCAAGATGTTAGCCATATGTACGTTGATATTCAGCGTAGCGATCATCTTGATGGGAGCAGTCAAAGAGTACTGGCAGCTAGTACTTCTGCGAATGGTTCTCGCCGCAGGGTAAGCATGACCCTTGATACTTATAACAACTTAAAGGTGTTTATCTTGTTACAAAGGTAGTCTGACCGACGACCTTGGTCGGATCGAATGTCCCACACAATGAAATATTTCTGTTCCGGCGAAAGAGATTGCTTCTTATTATCAGCCGCGATATCATTGACGAGAAGTTGACAATCGAAAGCCAGTTTAAAAAAACGCGAGCAAATGAAAGGTGTGAAGTCGGTATGAGCATTACAATGAACGGAATTAATGAAACGTAATATATTTGGACGGAATTTATACCCATTGAAGTTGAGTTCTGTCACTCTCAATTCACTGCACAAATCATTGAATTGTTTTTTTCTTTACGAAGATAAGTCGGATCCAGTTGTACGTACAACGTCTGAAATTGACTATGAGTCACCGTCAGAGTATAACTAGAATTTAACAGAGTATAACTCGGCATCAATATGCACTCAAACAGATAACATTAGGTAGCTCGAGAAAAGAATATTAAACGTTCATCAAACGGAATACATGTGAAAATTATTAATACGAAAAAAGTACCCGCTGATTACTACTGATTGTGAGTTTGCTCGAGGGCTCTGTACACCTTGAGCAGAAGAACTTGAAAGATGACGAAATTTCTGAGGGCTTAGAGAATCTTTTTTTATCGCAAATTCTTTGTACAATAGCTTATCAGTATTTCGCAGTAAATAATTAGCTCAGAGATTGCAGCTAAGCTTGGGATCCAACGTCTTGAAGACGCGGAATTACGCCGATTATAGCAGATTTAAAAGAGGGTAAACTTACGTAAGAAAGTGCCGTTATTAAAAAATTCGTTTAAGATATTCTACGTGCAATCCCTTCCATTATAGTATATGAACTTCGAGTACAGACAAGTGCAGCTAATTTGTGAAAAACGAACGAATACACCGTCGTAAAATAAGAAATAGAACGAACCGATAGGATTGTATAAATTTTTAAACCTGATTATCGCTGTTGTGGTTATCGTACAGATCTTAATTCGCTTAAATTTTGCAGAGAGGCCGCATGCAACCCAATGGCAACGGGATTACTATCGGATTGGTTCGACGAAGACCAGCGTGGTCTGGTTATGTCCGTCTTCAATTGGGGAATCTACGGAGGTTACGGAATTGCCTTTCCCATTGGTCGATATGTGCCTGAAATGAATGCCTGGGACTTGGTGAGCCTTTCTCCCCCTTTCCTTTCGCCAGCAGAGCACCGCTTTTATTATGTTTTTTCTCCATGATACCGCGACCTTGTCCTCCCTGATTCCCTGCCAGCCCTTGTCCCTGACACTTGTCTCCCGGAAACGAAACTCGTCCGGGGATTTGCTGGATTACAAGACAAGTAATTTGTACGCTGGGCTAATACGCGTAGGGTGAAAACATCCCTGACCAAATACCGCCCAAGGTCTGACAAGTACAGCTTAATACTTATAACTGGGCGAGGACGATATAGCTATACGCGACTTAAATCACAGGTGAAGGATTCCTCAGCAAGGAAAAAGCAGCTGACGTTTATTTGTTGCGGCGGGATGTGAGTGTATTTCAGAAGATCTGTCAAAGGGCTTGTATCCGTCACTCTGAGGCTTGGCTTTTGGAGAGTCGTCTTTGTTTGAATTTGTGTTCAATTTGTTGCAGACCAAAGATGTCAGGAATTGAACGGCTTTGCTTGAAAATCAGTTTATGCCAAATTGTGTTTACTTTAAAGCTGCGGTGCTCTTCTTTTTCCACGTGATGTCCATTTACTTCGGCTATAAATTTAGAACATTAGCTTTTTTCTTTTTTTCGCTCTCGATCGAAGTTGTTTTTACAAGCAAACAAACTTTGCTTCCCAAATTATGTCGGTTTCAAACTAAGCCGGACATCGTCGTTTTCGGACTGAATCAATTTCTTTCAACAATACTCTGTAGATATTTTAATCGAGCGTAATACGTCGACCGTTGTCTGCGCTGATTCACCATTTATCATCATACACCCGTATGTGTCTAGAGGACGAAAAAATTACGGATATTCAGTCTGGCTCAGGCACAAGAAAATTGACGCTCAGCCAAACTTCGATTCAAATAAAATAATATCACGACATCTGCGATACGCTGGCTGAAAATCAACAGATCTCAGCTTATTTCGTCGATCTATTGCACGTAATCTATTTCAATTTACGACTTAATATTCCCTCGAATATTGCCACCTCAAATCACTCAAATTCACACCACAAAATAGCCTGGCGCGAGCTGAAACCAGAACGCTGGGTACTAAACGCCGTTTCTAATACCTACACCTTGTTTTGAAATGGGCGAAAAAAATATGTCGAGTAAAAATTTTATTTGGGAGGTAAGCAAACAGCTGGATTAATTTTACGACTTTTTCAATGTCATCTTACAGATTCTCCAATTTATTTGAGCAGATTTTTGCTCCTTATTTCTCCTTCAGTTTTTTATTTAATACAGTCACATTTTGCACTGATCAGCGTTGGTCTTTTCAACAAAGTTGAAAAATCGCCGCAAGTTACTTTTTCGTTAAAATTGCGGTGGTAATAAAACGAGTGAAAACGTGGATAAAGGGGCGAAAAATGTACTCATCGAATTCTTCTATACCAAAATGATTTACAAGGCGAATATCGGCGGTATTTTTACTGTGAAAATAATCACTAGAACAGGATCCAACTGCAGTTATAGTCAGAGAGGGGAAAATTTTTCACAGCCGAAATGATAAACAAAGAAAACTTCTGTCGCTGAATATAGTAAGCGTACTATTTTCGTACGAATAGCCACCCGCGTCATACTTACGTACGTTACATTCGCGGCGTTGTCTCGTACACTCGAAATTTTTGAATTGCTGGCGTCGTTACGCGACACGTACAACGGAATGTCCTCGGAGTCCGATTCTGTGGTTACACGTTAACCAGACAGATTATCAGTTGAGACGGTGTTCTTTCTTCCCGCTAACGCAAGCGAACCGGCTTAATAATCATGCAACTACGACCCAATTCTTCACAATTTGTTTAGGGTTGGCGAGTGTGCTACTACGGGGCCGGTATCGTCGGAGTGATAATAGCCATTCTGACGGGATTCACCCTCAAGGAGCCGGAGCGAACGGCGATCGGAGAGGAGAGCGCAGCGTCAGGGAAGAAAGTGTCTTTATGGAAGGTCATTCTGCAGCCGAGAATCGTTCTCCTGTGTCTAGCCGCGAGTATACGGCACTGCGGTAAGTAATATCGCATTTCAAAACCAACGACCCTGAGACTATTGCCAGTCAAGTTATTCATTCGATGTTTACTCCCGCCGTCACACGAACCAATTTCTGCACTGTAGAACGTGATTTCCCAAAACCAAACACCGGGTTCGAATTTCAGGTGGCATGTGCTTCGCCTACAATTGCGACCTGTACTACAGGGACTACTTCCCGGACTACGATCTTGGCTGGTGGTTGTTCGCCGTGACGATCGTTGTTGGAAGTATCGGTGTCGTTGTCGGAGGTGTCGTCAGCGACAAGTTCGTCGCTAAGATGGGAATCAGATCTCGTGTGGCCGTCCTGGCGATCAGTCAACTCGTGGCAACGCCGTTCGCCTTTGGATCGGTGTACTTCGACCCACTGTGGGCTATAATAACCCTTGGAATATCTTACTTCTTCGGTAAGCCCGCGTGACAGTTATGACTCGCTTTATTACCTCGGCTGTTACGCGATGTGTGGCATAAAACTATCATCATTTTTCCAGCCGAGATGTGGTTCGGCATCGTGTTCGCCATCCTCGTCGAGATCGTACCCTTGAGCTTGAGGTCCACCACCGTTGGAATATTCCTCTTCGTGATGAACAACATTGGCGGAAATTTGCCCATACTGGTCGAACCGCTGCGAAAAATGATCGGCTTCCGAGAATCGCTGTACATTTTGTACGCTGGATTTTACGGGATAAGTAAGTGGCAGCTGCCTCGACGAGCCTTTGATAATTACATACATTACAGTTCTTGTTGCGTCAAGTTGTCGAGAGGGTACGAGACGGGTAGCTTGTTAAGTTTACGCTCTGAAAGCAAGACACGGTACATGACCGAGTAGAATTCATTGGGATAAAACCAACGCAACGTGTTCAGCTTCACGCCTCGCTTTGTATGCACCTTGAACCACATTTCTCGAATTTTTTCACCACGTTGAGAGTTCGTTTATTTGAATGAGACCGGAATAGAATTGACTGCTTGAGTATGAGTAACTAAAGCGCAACGGGGAATTTCGTGCAGCAGAAATATTATGTTCACAATAATGAATAATCCTCAAGTGAGTCAGAATCGTTTGATTATAAAATAGACGTATATCAAAGTTACAGTCAAAACGAACCACACCTCTGCGTGTACTTATAGCGATCCTTTCACTTGGTCATGGAGAGCTGGGAACTGTAATTTGAAAAACGCCAAAGTTTGAGCCAAGTATTATCCAGCATTCTGACAAGCGAAAGATGACGTGTCATTCACTTGAGAAAGAGAGCAGAAACGAGTGCTAGACAATTAACATTCCATCTATGACAGTATTTCTTATCTCGCAAGTAAAATCCCTTGGCAACACGAATGACCTAAATTCTTCGAGTTCATCTAACGCCGAGCTGCTCTGCAGGAATTCAAATAAACCGTAGCATTCGTCGCGTCGAGTGTGATTCTAGAATCAGTTCACCACGTTCGAGTGTCAACCACAGGGCTGCCTGTGCTGCTATCACAGACCCATATTTCATATGAGATGCATACATCCAAATGAAACTGTCTAGAACCTGAAGCAATGTGTTTCAATTACAGGCTCCATTATGTTCCTCTTGACAACGCTTGTGATGGGTGGACCCACTGCTAAGGGAGAAAAAGATATAAGCGAAAACGGCGTCGACAACACCACCTTCACCAACGACGATGGACGCCTCTCGACTTTGGAACTTCCGAGACTTCCGGCCAGGCCTCATAGCCACGAGAACTCTAGATTATAAGTCGGTGCGATAACGAGCTACCGAACTAATGTACAAACTTTAAGGAATAATTGTAGTGGATATCTAGTGTACCCCAAATGCGCGGTTGAGCATGCGACGAGCTGCGCAAGCCGGTGAGATTTAGTATCTGAAGCTGCTTCTGCTTCTTGAAATCGTCAGTATAACGGGATATTTGAGTTTTATTTTTAGCCTAGTTCTTCCCAACGACAGAATTGAATATTTTCAATAGAAGCAAGGTAAAATCAAGATCGGCGATCGTCGATCGCGGCAAGTTCGTTAAAAAAAAAACATGAATTGTATTTATCCAGCACAGGCCAAGGCTCTGTTACTGACAGTCTAGACGAGCATTCGTCAAACCGACGCAGATGGCACTAGATATCAAGGTTTTCTCGCAGGTAGAACACATCCTTTGACATGGACGCTACCACCAGATTGTTACAATCTCGTGATTTTGTCCTCGTATTGTTGAATTCCGTTATCGCATCGGCAGATCCGCGCATAGCGGATCAATCACGTTTCTATAGTATAGCAACGCGACGCACGGGATAGAGGTATTAGTTCTTTCTATAGTCTTTCTACATGTTACACTCTAAAATGTTAGACTCGCAGAGCCTATTAGTTTTTGTGATAATTGAAGCCCACTGTGACTGACCTGTACATATAATACGTGTTATTTCAAATTTATTATACTATATATTATTGAAAGCTTAGATTATACGTTAAGTTAGGTTTCTGTATGACAATAAATTGTAAATTATACATATCTTCACTGCGTATAGTCCGATTCTTGAAGTTGGGCAAATCTTTTGTTTACCTAATGCTCGGGGCATATTACGTGCACTTGCAGGTGTCAATAATCTTTGACGTAAACCATTTAAAAGTTCACGACCAGCGAGGATAGTAGCCACAGTACGAAACCGTTCGCAGAGTTACACTTGTCCGGTTCTCAAGCAGACCCATTTTTCCCGGCAAAGTAAACTGATCAGTTCACCGTGTTGCTTTCATACGGAATTAAGTTCGGGTCTTTGCGTAAGCATATTCGGCAGTATCAGATGGCAAAGAGACGTTATTTGCACTACGGCGGATACTTCGGTTGAAAGGATCGCGATATTCGGCGTCGAAAGCGATCATCGAAATCAGAGTGAATTAAGATAGTGGTACTTAAATGCGCCAAAGCAAATATTATCCTTTCGACCGTTACTGCATGAATGTAAAATAGTGTATATTGCACGGAAGTTATGCTGCAGCTTTACGGTAACACTGAAAATATTCTCACACCCATTTCAACCTGCTCTGTTAGCTTCTTAGTATTCATCTGACGAGCGAAATGCTTTTGAATGTCCAGAACCTCAGCTCGGTTTGGGCCTCGAATCCTCGAAGCAGTTTGAACTTTCGATCAACTGACTATTTTATGCGGATGAAAATACTAATCAAATAATAAAGAGATTTGCCAGACTCTCTATCTTACCTGCCTACGTTAAAAATACGATGAACCCAAACCAAATAGAACAGCTCGTGTGCAAGATTCACCATTACTGTTAAATTTCGGATAAAGGAACAGATCACGTTACCTTTACTGAAGATTATTTACAAAAAGTATGACTACACCATAATTTAACTCAATCCCGTAACCATCTCGTGTTCTCTCTTATTCGAATTTGTGATACGAAAATAACGTAATGTGAGATTGCCTATTTTTTATTTTTATTTTTTATTTTCAATATATTACGACCTTTTGTCCTTTGGAAATCAAGATAAAACCACGCTGTTATCTTCTACGACATTCCAACGTTTCCGAAGAGTTACACAGTTATACCTTTGCTGGATTTTGATTCATGGATCATATTATAATGGTAATCGCAGTAGGGAATTGATTTCAGACTTTTGGTAAGAACCTGCGTATTCTGATGAATGTATCACAATTTTTAGAGGACGGAGACAAGAGGGGGCTAAAAGTAAACTGCCGGAAAGACAATTTTCCTGTATCGTTACATGATCGAGGTGCTTAAAAAAAAGATGATGTAAGACTCAAGTTTCTGAATACGCGAAGGTCGCCGTGGTTCTGAATGTTTTGGCGGTTCTCACAGTTTTTCCGCATCTTTTTTTGCAACTTTTCAGATAGCATTCTTGGCTATATGTTGACATCTAATCGCGACAATGAAAAGTTCGTGGTTCCTGAAATTGTGCCAAAGTTAATATTCATAACAAAATGCTGACAGCCCCCCCCTCCCCCCCCAGTTACGTAATAATATACAATGTACTCGTTGTATTTTTACACCACCGAAGTCTAGAGACAGCTGCGATCAAAAGCTTATTTTTCACACGTTTCCCCGATCGCGTAGGGTGACCATAAACGAAGCAAAGAAAAATAAAGTGAAGCTAAGGTTTGAGCAAAGCTTAACCGCAGCTAAGAAAACTGCGTCAACGCCCCTCTCGATGTTTTTTGAAACTCGACAAGGAGGGACGTTGCGTAATTTCGCGATCTCGGGATTTAAAAGAAAACAGAGCACTCATCACCGCTGCACCGTTTTCATCGATTGCTGTTACGTAAACCTCAACCAGCGAATACCATTTCTTTTCTACGTGTTGTCGCATATTTTTCTGTCATTCACAGAAGCTTTAATAGCTCTCGAAAATATCCAATAAATTATATTTATTTTACTGTAACGTCAAGTCTCAGGCGAGTATTTAGAATCAGTTCTCGTTTTCAAGACTGTGTCGAGATAGCTCTACTTAGACTTGCCTTGATTGGTGTACAGTCTTTCTTAAGACTGATGATGTGAATACTGGCCTAATTAAGTAGAGCAGGGGTATTCCAAGTTGTTCCTCTATTTACGGTACTACCATAAGACAATAGTCCAGAAACACTTCCTTCTCTAGGTGTTCAACCCCATGCAACTCATGCTAATATAAAAAGTCGATCCGTCTTTGACTGTCTAAGACAAAAAAAGTCGTTGGAAGAAACGCGTGCTCAAATGCATCAATATGCAGCCAACCGAAAGTGGTGTAATCCAGACGCGAAACATTGGGTACTTTCCGTTTTTTACGACTACCGTTACTCAATGACGGCGAGTCGTTATTCCGTTTACATATTTCAACTGTTCTGATCAATGATTCTCTATTTCTAGTAGCGAGTTCTTACTTTCAACTCGTGGAAAGACTTCGAGGGTTGCTTCTTGGTGAAATCGCCTGGCACTCCAAACATCTCCACCTCTTATTCTCACTGTCATTGCCACACAACCGGCGTGCCTGCAATTGTTCACAACACTTCCGAGGTCATGGAAGACAAGTGCAGGTCGAAACGTCGCCAAGAATAGCCTGTAGCATTTCGTTTGTCGTCGAGATAATTCCAGGCTTTATTCCAGTACCATGAGTGCCGGTGTTGATGAAAAAAATTGGTTAAAAAGAAGAGGATTAGGAAGACGGGTACTTAGAGGATTACTTCAAGAATTTACATTACGAACAATTCAGAAGAAAGAGAACCCAACAGCGAACGAAGAGCGGCCCGATTCCATCTAGAAATAGCATCAACCTATTCCTAAAGGTAATTTCCCTCCTTCGTTGTTTTGCCTGATGGCCTCCCCTAGCTGCGTACGTTAAAATGTGGAACGCTCGAGTCTTTGCCCGCTTAAGTCACTGCAGCAAAGTTCTCCGATGTGGCACGATGCCAGAAGAACTCGAGTCAACCGCCACGTGTTCGTATGTGTATATCGTTGGATAGTAGTTTTGTTTTTTCTTTTTCTCAGGGAGGGTCTTTGGTAAGGCGCCAACTCGATATCGGGCTTCTAGACTGGGTCTGGGCCTCTGGTTTGTCGAGTATTCTGAATATTCTGTTTATTATTTTTATTCATAATATTGTGTGTACGTGTAATAGGAATGTACCAAATACGCAGTACGAATCACTCAAGTCATCAACTGTCTCTCAAGCAAAAAATTACCATCCTTCTCGAACTGCAAACTGCTTGTAGTATCGCTATTGCAGCAGAGAAAAATCAGTCGGCAAGTTAGTTGAAAAACGTTTTAAATAAGGTGCCTAATACCCGAACATTGTTGTACCTAGGTTGGACAAGAAAGACGTTCAATAACCTCCGCCGTCGAGCTCCAACGAGCTAAGGAATCGTTATATTATAACGTACGAAAACTTCTGCAATTATATTGCTTGATTTATACAAATTTCATAATACCTGTTAATATCTTGAACAAATATGAAAAGAATCGGAATGATGTGTTTGTACTACCCAGCTAACCCTCAGACGTTGCATTTTTATAAAATTTGACTATATTGACCTTCGAAAATGTAGCTCTGTTCTAATTCACGCGACGCTAAGCAAATCAAAAATACAACAAAAACACGATAGGTTTCACAGATAAGAGGACATGAATTTTTATCGTCTTTCGACAATATCTTTTGATCCACTGATCATAGCAACTGTGGACCACGCACGATCGTGTGATTTCACAAAATTATCTTCATGCAGGGTTCGAAAGAACGAAATATAGCATTTTTTTAAAACTTCCTCAATTCGGGGTAAGAACTTCAAAAGAAAAGCCTTCTTTTTTAGCGATTTTTGGAGCCCAAGACTTTTGGTTCACAACTCGAGTGGTGGGGCCTTTATCCCTGAACTAATTGGAACCTCAAGAATCCATAAATGATCAATTCAACTTCGTAATTTTTCGGCTGTAACTTTTAATCAATTCCTCCTACCGTCTTTGGATCATGCGCTATCGATTTCTCTGCAATAAATACGCCGGAATAGTTTCCCAACTGATTAATTCTAGTGGTTTTTAAAATCAGCCAAAATTAATCTAAAAGAAAATTGCAAAAAGCTCTTCTTACTTCTTTTATGGGATATTTAGAACTCAAAAACTTTTCGTCTCAGATTTCATCTGTACGACTATTCCTAGACTAGCTGGACTCTCAAAAATATGGACAAGGTATTTAAAGTAGCGTAAGACTAGCGGTTGAAAATACACGGTGAGATTTTTACGTTTTTCGATAATCAGGCCTGATTTCTTGCTCGCAGTGACTGCAGACTCCACGCAATCGATTTCTCTCCCAAATTGACGAAATTAAAGTGCATCAAGAAACAAGTTCCAGCGTTATTCAAAGTCTGGCAAATTTTGATCGGACAATTCCATCGGCGTTATCCTTCCTTTTCATTCTGACTTTGAGAGTCAAGAACTCATGGTTTCAGATTCGATTGAAGTGACCCTTTCTAGACTGATTGGACCTAGAGAATTGCAAAGAAACATTGAGAACATCGTACGACAAACAGCTGAGAAAATACGAAGAAAATATAAGGATATTCATTGAAACTTATTTACTTAGATACTTATTTATTTTCATCCAAGATACATGAAATAATAACATGACGATATCGTACATAACATATAGATCATGCAAAAGTGTGTGGTACCTTTATGCAGACCAAAACTAAATCTACACTTAAAAACTACGACACTGAATACCTAATTTAACGTTTCTCATATTCTGCGTAAGATAGCGCATATTGCACTGGTTTTTCTTCTTATAGTAATCGGATTTCTTACGTTATGTACTACCACTGCAAACCCCCCGCTGTACTCTACTCTACCTTCCGGTATTGCAAGCATGATTGTGACGGACATGAAGATTATTTGTTACCGTTCTTGTCATAATTATAGAGATGTGAATTCGAACATGTTTTTGGCAAATTGACGTATTATATATTATATAATTTTAATATTGTATCAGAGAAACGGTAATACGTCACGGATGCGCTAATTTTGATCGAGATTGAATGGATGCTCCGTATATGAGACAGTATTTACGCAGTGTCCTGATTTAAATTTATTTTTTTATAGGGAGAGAAAGAACGAAGCTTCTTGAAACTTCGAGTGTATTTTAACACACGTTTGAAAAGTACGAGCAAAAATTTTTATCATCCAACTATCGCAGAACGGCAGCGTTATAAGCTGACCCGTTGACTGAAGAATATATCTCTAGTCAACGGTTGACCACCGGAAGGGCCTAGCCGCTTGAGTCTGGATTCGGGAGGAGAGATAAGGTGCGTATTTATTGTCTGGAATGTAAAAACTAAGATCATCATACGTCATATCATATCATCATACATCACACAGAATACATCGCACACCATACATCACACATAGTACTGAAGTTTGAAACCAAAGGTTGGATGTTCGAATGTTCAGAAAGTGACGTCACCCAAAATTTTTTTTCTCTTCACGTCACCGATCTATGCAGACGAAAATCAGTGAGCCGAATTCCTCAGTCCGGAAACAACCGCGCAGCTGAGAAGACGTATGAGAATCCCGCTCCGCAGATTTCGAGTACCGGGTTCTTTACCTCCTGGATTCTGCGCTCCGGTTTCGCTTCCTGGTGCAATTCGACTTCCAGGACAAGCGCTCCGTGATTCCTACAGAGCAGGTACGCCACCTAGTGACTTTTGACCTTCAGACTAATTTTCCGTAGTTCTAGCTGTCCAGGTCCTCCATCTGGTGGATTTTGACATCCGGAAAAAGCGCTTTGTAGTTTCTGCGCTCAAGATCCACTACCTGCAAGAACTCGAGTTCCGGGACAAGCGCTCCGTAGTTTCGGCGCTCTAGGTCCACTACCTGCAGAAACTCGACTTCCACGACAAGCACTCCGTGGTTCCTGCGCTCTAGGTCCTTGACCTGGTGACTTTTGACCTTCAGGTGTAATTTTCCTTAGTTCTGGCTGTCCAGGTCCTCCACCTGGTAGATTTTGACATACGGAAAAAGCGCTCTGTAGTTTCTGCGCTGAAGGTCCACTAACCGCAGAAACTCGACTTCCTGGACAAGCGCTCCGTAGTTTCTGCGGAGCAGGTACGCTACCTGGTGAAACTCGACTTCCAGGAAAAGCGCTCTGTAGTTTCTGCGTTGAAGGTTTCTGCGAGTAGGAGTAGAAGTAGGAGTAGGAGAAGAAGTAGGACTAGGAGGACCCTACCCTACCTTACCCTACCCTAGCCTATGCCGTACACTACCCTGGCTTACCCTAACCCCTACCCTACGCTACCCTACCCTACCCTCCTACTATACTCCTACTCCTACTCCTGACCCTACTTCTATTCCTGCTCCTACTCCTGATCCGACTCCTATTCCTACTCCTAATTCTGAATATTAATGTTATGGGATATATAGACTACGTGTCGAATTGAATCCCATTTCGAAACGAACAATTCTTTTATTGTCATGTTATAGCCGATTATGGTAGATAATCTACTATGTTTCCTAGAAAATTATAAATTTTATAGTTTGCATCACGTATTAATCATAAATGAATCATATATATCAATGTCGTACATGCACCGCATATACATTTATACTTTTTGGTCTCTGCATGATCATTACACATGATCTATTCTTATTCATGATCTATGTATACATTCTTCTCTCGGGTACCTATACTTTAAATAAATCACTGTTTTGCTACGAACTTTGAGAGATATTTATTCTAATTATTAATTTCTTGTATCGCCAACAAGTCGGTAAGTACACTCAGGCCAAGTACTGATTTGGGCCGACCATTGCGAAGACTGTGTTTCTCAGAAGGTGAATGCAGCCAGTATCATGTCGAAATCTGCAACTCTCTGATATTCTACGGTAAGTTCTCAACTCTACCGTTGGAAAATCTCACGAAGCAGTTTTCGGTTGTCACATCTAAGCTCATAAGGGCAACTGTCTATATTATTTGAACAATGGTAAGGCTAACCACATTGCATTTTTGGCGAAAATTTTCGCGATCTTGAAATGTGCAGGAATAAATTCTTTCACGCACTATTCCGACGTAATTTTGCGACAGAAGTCGATTGGGCGCAGTCCCAATACGCTGCGATCAACGCATCGAAAGTGACAGCCAAAAAACGAGATCCTGTATTTTCGACATTTTTCAGCAGGTGCTTTTTCCCTCGTATCTTCTCTCCTGTTGATCCCACGCTCCGTTTGCTGCGTTTTTTGAGTTCCGGGGGGTCCAATGAGTCAGGTAAGGGTCGTACAAATCGAATCTGAGACCTGAAATTTTCGGTCGAAAAATGAAGAAAAAGTAAGGCTAACCCCTTCGCATTTTTGGTGGAAATTTTGGCGATTTTCAAAAGTGCCGGAATAAATTAATTGTGGCACTATTCCAACGTAATTTTGCGAGAGAAATCGAATGAGCGCAGTTCCAATACGCTGCGATCAACGCATCGAAAGTTACAGCCAAAAAACAAAACCTGTGATTATATGAATCCTTACGTAATGTTTTTGATGTGTTCTTATACTGAAAATATTTATTGCTATTCCAGG
Organism: Neodiprion fabricii; assembly: GCF_021155785.1. NCBI lineage: Eukaryota > Metazoa > Arthropoda > Insecta > Hymenoptera > Diprionidae > Neodiprion > Neodiprion fabricii. Next base: position 31,732,095 of record NC_060241.1, read on the forward strand.
TACAACCCGAGGTGGTTATCGGTGGTTGTTCGAGGTGGTTGGCGATTGTTGGAGGTGGTCGGAGGTGGACGAGCAGGAGGACGAACGGAACTGAGTCTCAAAGCCCTGTTGACATAAAAGCAGCTATTCGATAGAAATTATATTTTATAGTTTACACAGCCCATTGCATGATATTTCATTATAAATACGTATGTTTCAATGTACTTAGGAATAATTTATGAAATATACAGAGGTCATGTGCAAATAATAAATGAATTGATTCGACCGCAGTTTGATGTATTCATTAGAGCTTAAACAATAAATTTAAGCTTTGTTACTTCTTTTATTTTATTATGGATGATCAAAAACATTTCCGACTATTCGTGCTGTGGAAGCATGGGGATTAAACCAAATGTAGCAAAAGATTAGAAACAGTGTATGTAGAGTACGAGTATTTTTCTAATAATGCAAATAGAATAGAATATCACGCCTTGCGAATTAGCTTTCCAGACAGAGATGAATGATGAATTTTTAGGACTGCATTATCGTTGTTGAATACTCTATGCCTCATGGGAAAAAAAAATCTGTAACGATAAAATTGATGCACCGGATCATCGTCGACTTTAACTTTTGAAATGTCCTACCATTCCCGAACACCTCCAACCATCCTATTTACCTATATTACTAGATTAGCTATGATATGAAAAGAGAAGAATTATTCATTTCGAAATGGGATTCTATTCGACGCGCGCTCGATGTATTCCATAACATTAGTATTCATAATTATTCCAACAACTTTTCATTTGCTCTCTCGATCTTGAATTTTCATAGGCATAGAATCGAAACGTTGTTTTAGCTGGTCGCAAGTGAAGTATCTGCGTTGAGTGGAGGAGCAGAATTGTTTTTCGAAAAGTATTCGGATGGAAAAAAATTCAGAGTAACTGTAACACATCACGAATGCGCTAATTTTGATCGAGATGAAACGGAAGCTTCGTATATGAGACAGTATTTAACGCTGCGTAGTGATTTAAAGACCTAGAAAGGTGATAGGGAGAGAAAGAACGACGCTTCTTAACACTTCGAGTGTATTTTAACACACATTTGAAAGATACGAGCGAAATTTTTCATCATCCAACTGTCGCAGAACGGCAGCGTTATTAGCCGACCCGTTCACTGAAGAATATATCTTCAGTCAACGGCTGACCATCGAAGGGCCTGGCCGCTTGAGTCTGAAATCGGCAGGAGAGATAAAGTGCGTATTTCTTGTATGAAATGTGAAAGCTAAAATCATTGTACATCATATCATATCATAATACATCATACATCATACATCGTACATCATACATCGTACATCATACATCATCATACATAGTATCAAAGTTCGAAACCATAGTTTGGATGTCGGATGTTCAGAAAGTGACGTCACCAATTCAAAATCAGCTAGCAGAATTCCTCAGTCTGGAAACAACCGCGCAGTAGAGCGGACGGATGAGCGTCGCGCTCCGCAAATTTCGAGTACCGGGTTCTCAACCTCCCGGATCCCGCGCTTCGGGTCCGCTACGTATTTCGAGTAACGGGTTCTCAGCCTCCCGGATCTACAATAAATTATTTCAATTCGTTTTTCGCGCAACCCCAAATTCGGTAGCTGTCAGTCCGCTAATAAAATTTCTCGACTTCCAGGATAAGCGCTCCGTGGTTCCTGGTTCACGTTTACAATAAATTATTTCAATTCGTTTTTCGCGCAAGCCGAAATTCAGTAGCTGTCAGTCCGCTAATAAAATTTCTCGACTTCCAGGATAAGCGCTCCGTGGTTCCTGGTTCACGTTTACAATAAATTATTTCAATTCGTTTTTCGCACAACCTCAAATTCGGTAGCTTTTAGCTCGTAATTCAGTCCGCTAATAAAATTTCTCGACTTCCAGGATAAGCGCTCCGTGGTTCCTGGTTCATGTTTACAATAAATTATTTCAATTCGTTTTTCGCGCAACCCCAAATTCGGTAGCTGTCAGTCCGCTAATAAAATTTCTCGACTTCCAGGATAAGCGCTCCGTGGTTCCTGGTTCACGTTTACAATAAATTATTTCAATTCGTTTTTCGCGCAAGCCGAAATTCAGTAGCTGTCAGTCCGCTAATAAAATTTCTCGACTTCCAGGATAAGCGCTCCGTGGTTCCTGGTTCACGTTTACAATAAATTATTTCAATTCGTTTTTCGCGCAAGCCGAAATTCAGTAGCTGTCAGTCCGCTAATAAAATTTCTCGACTTCCAGGATAAGCGCTCCGTGGTTCCTGGTTCACGTTTACAATAAATTATTTCAATTCGTTTTTCGCGCAAGCCGAAATTCAGTAGCTGTCAGTCCGCTAATAAAATTTCTCGACTTCCAGGATAAGCGCTCCGTGGTTCCTGGTTCACGTTTACAATAAATTATTTCAATTCGTTTTTCGCACAACCTCAAATTCGGTAGCTTTTAGCTCGTAATTCAGTCCGCTAATAAAATTTCTCGACTTCCAGGATAAGCGCTCCGTGGTTCCTGGTTCATGTTTACAATAAATTATTTCAATTCGTTTTTCGCGCAACCCCAAATTCGGTAGCTGTCAGTCCGCTAATAAAATTTCTCGACTTCCAGGATAAGCGCTCCGTGGTTCCTGGTTCACGTTTACAATAAATTATTTCAATTCGTTTTTCGCGCAAGCCGAAATTCAGTAGCTGTCAGTCCGCTAATAAAATTTCTCGACTTCCAGGATAAGCGCTCCGTGGTTCCTGGTTCACGTTTACAATAAATTATTTCAATTCGTTTTTCGCGCAAGCCGAAATTCAGTAGCTGTCAGTCCGCTAATAAAATTTCTCGACTTCCAGGATAAGCGCTCCGTGGTTCCTGGTTCACGTTTACAATAAATTATTTCAATTCGTTTTTCGCGCAAGCCGAAATTCAGTAGCTGTCAGTCCGCTAATAAAATTTCTCGACTTCCAGGATAAGCGCTCCGTGGTTCCTGGTTCACGTTTACAATAAATTATTTCAATTCGTTTTTCGCGCAAGCCGAAATTCAGTAGCTGTCAGTCCGCTAATAAAATTTCTCGACTTCCAGGATAAGCGCTCCGTGGTTCCTGGTTCACGTTTACAATAAATTATTTCAATTCGTTTTTCGCGCAACCCCAAATTCGGTAGCTGTCAGTCCGCTAATAAAATTTCTCGACTTCCAGGATAAGCGCTCCGTGGTTCCTGGTTCACGTTTACAATAAATTATTTCAATTCGTTTTTCGCGCAAGCCGAAATTCAGTAGCTGTCAGTCCGCTAATAAAATTTCTCGACTTCCAGGATAAGCGCTCCGTGGTTCCTGGTTCACGTTTACAATAAATTATTTCAATTCGTTTTTCGCGCAAGCCGAAATTCAGTAGCTGTCAGTCCGCTAATAAAATTTCTCGACTTCCAGGATAAGCGCTCCGTGGTTCCTGGTTCACGTTTACAATAAATTATTTCAATTCGTTTTTCGCGCAACCTCAAATTCGGTAGCTTTTAGCTCGTAATTCAGTCCGCTAATAAAATTTCTCGACTTCCAGGATAAGCGCTCCGTGGTTCCTGGTTCATGTTTACAATAAATTATTTCAATTCGTTTTTCGCGCAAGCCGAAATTCAGTAGCTGTCAGTACGCTAATAAAATTTCTATAACTTTACAATCTTCTCATAATCTTTTTGGTAAAATATGTCGATAAAAAAATTATATTAAACCTTACACATTATTTTTGATTAGTTCTCATGCTGCAAATATTTATTAGTATTCGAGGTATAACTCGAGGTGGTTGGCGGTGATCGTTGGGGGTGGTTAGGGGTGGTTGCGGGTAATCTCGGTGATTCAGGACGAGGAGGACGAGGATTTGTGCTGGGTGAGTAAAACACTTTTATAATATTTGATGGCAATTGTAATTATATTTCATCTGAAATATTACAAACTTGTCACGTTTACAATAAATTATTTCAATTCATTTTTCGTGCAAGCACATATTCAGTAGCTACGAATAATCTTATACAATTTATTACATTATTAATTAATTGATTAATTTCATTAATCCTTACACAATATTTTTGATGTGTTCCTATACTAAAAATATTCATTACTATTCCAGGTATTACCCGAGGTGGTCGGAGGTGGACGAGGAGGAGGACCAGGTGGACGAGGAGGAGGACGAGGTGGACGAGGAGCAGGCGGGGTGGGTCGTGGGAGAGGACCTCTCCTCTCCTTAGAGGAGGGGAGGGGGAGGGGAAGGGAAGGGAAGGGAAGGGAAGGGAAGGGAAGGGGAGGGGAAGGGTGGGGTGGGCGGCGGGGAGGGTGGCGGAGGGCGGGAGAGCGGGAGGGAGGGAGGGAGGGAGGGAGGGAGGAAGGGAGGGTGGAAGGGAGGGCGGGTGGGCGCGGCGGGGGGGGGGGGGGGTGTTCTGCTCTATTAGCTCTAACGGGCTCGCATCGGCATCCGTCCTCCACTCTCCCCCCCCCCCTCCCTCCCTCCCTCCCTTCCACCCACCCTCCCTCCCTCCCTCCCTCCCTCCCTCCCTCCCGCTCTCCCGCCCTCCTCCACCCTCCCCGCCACCCACCCCACCCCTCCCCTGCCCTTCCCTTCCCTTCCCTTCCCTTCCCTTCCCTTCCCTGCCCCTCCCCCTCCCTGCCCCTCCCCCTCCCCTCCTCTGAGGAGAGGAGAGGTCCTCTCCCATGACCCACCCCGCCTGCTCCTCGTCCACCTCGTCCTCCTCCTCGTCCACCTGGTCCTCCTCCTCGTCCAGCTCGTCCTCCTCCTCGTCCACCTCCGACCACCTCGGGTAATACCTGGAATAGTAATGAATATTTTTAGTATAGGAACACATCAAAAATATTGTGTAAGGATTAATGAAATTAATCAATTAATTAATAATGTAATAAATTGTATAAGGTTATTCATAGCTACTGAATATGTGCTTGCACGAAAAATGAATTGAAATAATTTATTGTAAACGTGACAAGTTTGTAATATTTCAGATGAAATATAATTACAATTGCCATCAAATATTATAAAAGTGTTTTACTCACCCAGCACAAATCCTCGTCCTCCTCGTCTTGAATCACCGAGATTACCCGCAACCACCCCTAACCACCCCCAACGATCACCGCCAACCACCTCGAGTTATACCTCGAATACTAATAAATATTTGCAGCATGAGAACTAATCAAAAATAATGTGTAAGGTTTAATATAATTTTTTTATCGACATATTTTACCAAAAAGATTATGAGTCGATTGTAAAGTTATAGAAATTTTATTAGCGTACTGACAGCTACTGAATTTCGGCTTGCGCGAAAAACGAATTGAAATAATTTATTGTAAACATGAACCAGGAACCACGGAGCGCTTATCCTGGAAGTCGAGAAATTTTATTAGCGGACTGACAGCTACTGAATTTCGGCTTGCGCGAAAAACGAATTGAAATAATTTATTGTAAACGTGAACCAGGAACCACGGAGCGCTTATCCTGGAAGTCGAGAAATTTTATTAGCGGACTGAATTACGAGCTAAAAGCTACCGAATTTGAGGTTGCGCGAAAAACGAATTGAAATAATTTATTGTAAACGTGAACCAGGAACCACGGAGCGCTTATCCTGGAAGTCGAGAAATTTTATTAGCGGACTGACAGCTACTGAATTTCGGCTTGCGCGAAAAACGAATTGAAATAATTTATTGTAAACGTGAACCAGGAACCACGGAGCGCTTATCCTGGAAGTCGAGAAATTTTATTAGCGGACTGAATTACGAGCTAAAAGCTACCGAATTTGAGGTTGCGCGAAAAACGAATTGAAATAATTTATTGTAAACGTGAACCAGGAACCACGGAGCGCTTATCCTGGAAGTCGAGAAATTTTATTAGCGGACTGACAGCTACTGAATTTCGGCTTGCGCGAAAAACGAATTGAAATAATTTATTGTAAACGTGAACCAGGAACCACGGAGCGCTTATCCTGGAAGTCGAGAAATTTTATTAGCGGACTGAATTACGAGCTAAAAGCTACCGAATTTGAGGTTGCGCGAAAAACGAATTGAAATAATTTATTGTAAACGTGAACCAGGAACCACGGAGCGCTTATCCTGGAAGTCGAGAAATTTTATTAGCGGACTGAATTACGAGCTAAAAGCTACCGAATTTGAGGTTGCGCGAAAAACGAATTGAAATAATTTATTGTAAACGTGAACCAGGAACCACGGAGCGCTTATCCTGGAAGTCGAGAAATTTTATTAGCGGACTGAATTACGAGCTAAAAGCTACCGAATTTGAGGTTGCGCGAAAAACGAATTGGAATAATTTATTGTAAACGTGAACCAGGAACCACGGAGCGCTTATCCTGGAAGTCGAGAAATTTTATTAGCGGACTGAATTACGAGCTAAAAGCTACCGAATTTGAGGTTGCGCGAAAAACGAATTGAAATAATTTATTGTAAACGTGAACCAGGAACCACGGAGCGCTTATCCTGGAAGTCGAGAAATTTTATTAGCGGACTGAATTACGAGCTAAAAGCTACCGAATTTGAGGTTGCGCGAAAAACGAATTGAAATAATTTATTGTAAACGTGAACCAGGAACCACGGAGCGCTTATCCTGGAAGTCGAGAAATTTTATTAGCGGACTGAATTACGAGCTAAAAGCTACCGAATTTGAGGTTGCGCGAAAAACGAATTGGAATAATTTATTGTAAACGTGAACCAGGAACCACGGAGCGCTTATCCTGGAAGTCGAGAAATTTTATTAGCGGACTGAATTACGAGCTAAAAGCTACCGAATTTGAGGTTGCGCGAAAAACGAATTGAAATAATTTATTGTAAACGTGAACCAGGAACCACGGAGCGCTTATCCTGGAAGTCGAGAAATTTTATTAGCGGACTGAATTACGAGCTAAAAGCTACCGAATTTGAGGTTGCGCGAAAAACGAATTGAAATAATTTATTGTAAACGTGAACCAGGAACCACGGAGCGCTTATCCTGGAAGTCGAGAAATTTTATTAGCGGACTGAATTACGAGCTAAAAGCTACCGAATTTGAGGTTGCGCGAAAAACGAATTGAAATAATTTATTGTAAACGTGAACCAGGAACCACGGAGCGCTTATCCTGGAAGTCGAGAAATTTTATTAGCGGACTGACAGCTACCGAATTTGGGGTTGCGCGAAAAACGAATTGAAATAATTTATTGTAAACGTGAACCAGGAACCACGGAGCGCTTATCCTGGAAGTCGAGAAATTTTATTAGCGGACTGACAGCTACTGAATTTCGGCTTGCGCGAAAAACAAATTGAAATAATTTATTGTAAACGTGAACCAGGAACCACGGAGCGCTTATCCTGGAAGTCGAGAAATTTTATTAGCGGACTGACAGCTACCGAATTTGGGGTTGCGCGAAAAACGAATTGAAATAATTTATTGTAAACATGAACCAGGAACCACGGAGCGCTTATCCTGGAAGTCGAGAAATTTTATTAGCGGACTGAATTACGAGCTAAAAGCTACCGAATTTGAGGTTGTGCGAAAAACGAATTGAAATAATTTATTGTAAACGTGAACCAGGAACCACGGAGCGCTTATCCTGGAAGTCGAGAAATTTTATTAGCGGACTGACAGCTACTGAATTTCGGCTTGCGCGAAAAACGAATTGAAATAATTTATTGTAAACGTGAACCAGGAACCACGGAGCGCTTATCCTGGAAGTCGAGAAATTTTATTAGCGGACTGACAGCTACCGAATTTGGGGTTGCGCGAAAAACGAATTGAAATAATTTATTGTAGATCCGGGAGGCTGAGAACCCGTTACTCGAAATACGTAGCGGACCCGAAGCGCGGGATCCGGGAGGTTGAGAACCCGGTACTCGAAATTTGCGGAGCGCGACGCTCATCCGTCCGCTCTACTGCGCGGTTGTTTCCAGACTGAGGAATTCTGCTAGCTGATTTTGAATTGGTGACGTCACTTTCTGAACATCCGACATCCAAACTATGGTTTCGAACTTTGATACTATGTATGATGATGTATGATGTACGATGTATGATGTACGATGTATGATGTATGATGTATTATGATATGATATGATGTACAATGATTTTAGCTTTCACATTTCATACAAGAAATACGCACTTTATCTCTCCTGCCGATTTCAGACTCAAGCGGCCAGGCCCTTCGATGGTCAGCCGTTGACTGAAGATATATTCTTCAGTGAACGGGTCGGCTAATAACGCTGCCGTTCTGCGACAGTTGGATGATGAAAAATTTCGCTCGTATCTTTCAAATGTGTGTTAAAATACACTCGAAGTGTTAAGAAGCGTCGTTCTTTCTCTCCCTATCACCTTTCTAGGTCTTTAAATCACTACGCAGCGTTAAATACTGTCTCATATACGAAGCTTCCGTTTCATCTCGATCAAAATTAGCGCATCCGTGATGTGTTACAGTTACTCTGAATTTTTTTCCATCCGAATACTTTTCGAAAAACAATTCTGCTCCTCCACTCAACGCAGATACTTCACTTGCGACCAGCTAAAACAACGTTTCGATTCTAGGCCTATGAAAATTCAAGAAATCGCGTTCGATAATTTCATATACAATTTCCGGCCAACTGATCGTTGTGCTGATTGAGATCGTAAGACGTCAAGGTTCGATCAATATTCCAGTAAAATCAAAGAGTTACTTACAATTACTATTCTCCGTTTTTCAGTAGTACGATAAGTTGCATGGTTCACTGCTATTTTACCTACTTACCTAATGATAATTTTTACGGTTGCATCAGAGGTTACCACGCTCAAGTACGCAGAAGACGAGAAACTTTTCTACCAACCTGACAATGCCCATACGTATACTACTCATGATTCTCAGGTCCATGACTACGCAATTTCTAAATATTAGAGTATTTTCAAGCCTTCGTAGAAAAATGAAAGCATTCCGTCATATTACGCTGTTCAATTCCAATGTCTTCGTGTGAATCAAATCAAGATGATTGGTTTACTACGCCCTGTGATACGGTGAGGCTCAAGTTGTAGAACTGGTAGATACGCCCACCCTTGAGGTGGATGTATACGGTACACAACAGAAATATTGGAATTATAATTTTCATTCAGTAATGAATGAAATGTTCAGTAAAATGTAGAACCACTTCGAAGGAGAATTGTAGTTGCCAGGAACCAGAAAGGTACTGCTCCTGTCACTTACATAAGTTCACCTATTTAAAAAACAAATTTTATCAGTGTTGGAATAAACTTATCATCGCCGAAAGTGAGTGTTTATTTCAAATTACAAAAAGCTCATGTTTACGATGAATGAAGTGACTGGTGTGAATGCGAATCTACGATATAGTTATCGAAGCCCCAAGAAAAAAAAAAACGGCAAACGAATCTTGCGTATATTGCAGGTTCTGATCACAGCATCAGTTTGTGTCTACATATGTGAACAAAAAAGGATCGAAAAGTTCCAGAAAGGAAGGACACGATTATCTGGTGTTCAAAGTGATTTTTATTATTGAATTTTCATAAGTTAAATATTTATTAAGATTAGGACTGATGGTTGGTTGATTTTCAGTTATCACAAGTTAAAGACTCCTCCTCGCGCTGCACATACATAAAGGCTATGAGTACAAAATATAATATTCAATGTTTTATGATACTATATACCCTAAATCTGTGAAGATCTACTTAATAAGTATTAGTTGTCAAGTTTATGTACAAATTATTTAATATAAATAAACGGAACCATTTGTAATGTACAAAATAATCAGAAAATTATACAAGGTATTTTTTTTTTTTACTTAGGTCACAACGTGTCATGAAATGCTGTACAATATATACAATGTAATGTACGTATACCTATTTGATATTAATTAATTGTATTGTAATTACTCTGCTAGGAAGTAGATATGCTCAGACAGAGTAGGAAATGACTTTTATTTTCATATTTATACTACTTTTCTTTCACTTTATACAGACAGCACATTCATACTCGCACAAATTACATATATATTATATATATACACACACACAGCAGTAATTTTACATTTCAACTCACATTCAGCTACTCGTGAAATAGAAACGTGTTCGTATATCACGTCAATAATCAGTACCAAGGTTTACTTACTCCTATACATTCAATGACTCGGGTAGTTTATTTTTTCTTTCTTTTTTGTTCAATTATACACGAAGTAATCGCTTAATCAATAAAAATGTAGTACTTGGACATACGCTCTATTAGTTATCTTACACCGATAAACTGAACTCACGGTTCATCTTACAATTCCTTACAGCTGTAAGGTCTGGTAATTTAGTTGCCCCAGGAAAATCGGCGCTTTCATTTCGAGAATTCAGACTATCGTATACCTCCTCCCAACTATTTATCTCCGATAAAGATCAAGTACTGGACGCGAAAATTGTCCTTTCTCATCTTTGAACCGAGAAGAACAGCACACTCAGGATTCTTCGGTGGATGTTGTTGAGATTTGAGTACTAGCACCACTGGAAAAGCTGCTTCTGCAAGTTTCAACGGCAAACGCGGTTTCTGGCACTTGCATGAACTGCACTTTGTCTTTCGGCCATCGATTCCTTCCGTAAACGCAGCTAAAAATATTATATTTCGTGTCCATTTCCACATGGCTAAGATTGCTGCTGGGCCTTCGTTTCAGTACCTTTTTTGCCATCAAACTTCTGTTGTTCTTGTACGAGAGTTCCCGTTTGGGGCAGAAAACTTTTCTCAGCTCCCTCTTGACGCGGCGTGATCTGTACCCGAAAAGCAGAGGGGTAACGTATGCCGCCAGTATCAAAAAGCTGAGCGCCATCACGTCGTAATTGTGCGGAAGTTGGTCAGCCCCGGTAAGACGCAGCGGCTCGATGTTCCTGATAATTAATAGAACTACGTACGGCGTCCAGCATATCAGACCCATCACTATAACGAGCGCACTAATTCTAGCCGCCCGCGTTTCTTCCCGATATCTAAACACCGAAGCATTGCTGATTCTGTACTTCAACGAGTTTATGTAACTCGAGGTACTTTTCACGCTGGAAACACGATGAAGAGGTATTTTATGAGGCGGCGTAATCGTCACCGTTGGCGCTGCGCCCCCATTAGCTGAACTGCCCAATAGAGAAGACTCAGCTTCGAGGAAATTGTGACCAGACAAGCTTTTGTGGAGAATATCTTCCGGCTGGTCCATTGCGCCGTCCGGCCGATGATACCCGCCGTTTAAGTAGCGAGCGTTTATTGCCGATTTGCCGTTGGTGTGAAGACTATTCTGCAATCTTGACTTGGCGTTGTGAATTTCGAGGGCTGCACGCGACAAGATACCACTACATGTCATTTTACTATCACTACTACTACTACTTTGTACTGTGTCCATCATTTTTGATGATGCAGCATTTACGTTGGAGTGAATATCCGGACTGGCCAGGACCTCGGATAGCTGCAGCTGCTGTTGCTGCTGACTCGTTGACACCGAAATGTCCGGCTCGACACGATCGGAATCGCCAAATTCTTTGAATTTGTTTGGTCGATTGCTGGCCGTTGAGAGTTCTGTGTCCAAGATGAGAGGTATTCGATTGGATTCCGATCGATCCTCAAAAGTGTTGTGGCACTCGGCAACTTCTATGTCCTCGAGTCGTCGGTTTTTCGAAAACTTCAGCATCTCCTCTTCGTCCTGGTCCTCCTCCTCATTGGCGCTGCTTTCGCCGCTCGAGTCCTCCGGTATTTTCAACCGATCGAGGTTCTTTCTCAGAATTTCCTGACAGAGGATATCGTGAGAAGATTTACGTCTGTTATCGGGACGATCGCGGAACTTGCTCCGTACAATGTTGTCGTCCGTAAGACGATTGTCTTCTTTTTTAGTAAGGAATTCCGCCCTTAGCGCGGATATAGGAACTTTGGAGATTTCTTTGGTAGCGTCGATTGTCTTCGCCGGCTTTTTCGGCGACACGTCAACTTTCTGCAAACCAACGGTGAAGACAACGCCACTCGATGGTTCTTCTTCAATTGCCGACGAGCAAAGCATCATCTCGGATCTTCCCCGCGGTATGTGACTAGGGCTCGTTTCGATGCTTTCGTCGATCGACGACAGACTCGATATCTTTGGGATCCTACGAAAATCATCGGTGGAAAAGTCATGCCTGACGTTCCCGTATTCCTCGCAGAAACTTGGCGAGGACAACATCGGTCCGGATCCGGTGCGTCTGGCACGTTCCGAATTTTTATGAGCTGCCGAATAGATGCTTACGTACATCCAACAAACACCAACGAACGGCATTAGGTAAACGAAGAGGGTGTAAAAAGTGGCGTAAGCCAAGCCGTAGGTAACATAATCGAGCGTTTCGTTTCCCAGTATCGTGTTATTAGTGTCCTCGAAACTCTCTCGAAACGTTTCATCAAAAAACATTGTAGAGTTCTCAGCGAGCCGCACGTTCTCCTCAATGACGGAGCTGCCGTTACTTTCCGTGACCTTCACCTCACTCTTGAAGTCATATTTCTCCGTCCCATTGCCGATGGAAATTGTCGAAGCAAGGCTCATGTCCACTCTGGGTTCCACGACGAGTCGATGATCGCTTAAACAGGCCAACCAGAGGCTGTGAGGATGGGGATTGAAAGCTGCGAGAAGGGCCAGGAGCACGGAAACCAGCCATACAGAAACGATGAGCACGCCGCACTTCAGCTTGTCGATTCGCGTACGATATCGAAGGGGATCGACGACCGCAAAGTACTGATCAATCGCGATCAGAAGAACCGAGAGTATCGACGATGCCGTCACAAAAGCCCCGGCACCTTCCGAGACGGAGCAGAGGCTGGATCCAAACGAGTCTGTCGGCGGGGTGTCCAACATCAGAAGAGGGGTCAGGATCACGCACGTCAACAGATTCGACGCGATCAAGTTCATCACGAATCTGGGGAAAAAGAAAAGAATACGGTCAAAAAAATGGTGTCAGGCTGCCACTGCTATTTCAGTGTGCGCGATATTTTCAACGTTATTAAGGAGAGGCGAGTTTTCCTTTGCGTTTTTCGTCGTATAATTGTATTCGAACAGAACGGATGAAAGAAGATTTGTTACGGTGTGTTTGGCCTCGTTCCTCGATTTTTATGTGAGTTTATAGATTATGATCATCACTACCGCAAGTTTTATGAGCCGAAATCTTTTTATGGTTTCATCTGACCTAGCCCAATCCGGTACTCAAATAAACACTGCCATTCTTCCATGAAGATATAAATAGCAACCTTTCTGCAGATCCGTTTAAATGCATTGCAGGAACAACAGCAATGGTAGATGGATAACCTGCACGGCCGCGTTTACGACGGTTGCAAAATTAAACCCCGGGATAAAACTGCCCAGGAGAAAGAGTTATGGTTGATATGTTTGAAACGGCATACCGATCTTAGTTTGTGTATAAACACTGATCTAATTGTATTTAACCAAGGGATCAAAACGATCGGTTATAAAGTACCGAGAGATGTCAGCGAATGTAACACGTGACCTGCATCTCTCTGACAGGATTGAATGTTGAGCTTGGCAATGCGCGGGAGATGAGCTTGCGCTTAATTCTCCCAATAATAACGTAAGATAGTCGGTGGTCGAGTTTATTATTTTACGTACACCCTGACTCTAGAGACGCGAGTATAACTCGATATAATGCAATATTGTACGAGGACGAGTAACCGAAAGCTCACATCGAACGCTGAGCGTACCTGCATCTACTTGCAGTCGAGGACGACTAGCGTATTTATGGTGGATCGACGCAATATCCGGCCGGCAGTCTCTTGACCGATTCCAGCTGTGCTAACGAGTTTAGTAAGCCAGGGGTGCGAACTCGTTCCCTACAATAAACATGTGTCCATATTTTCGTCACCTCAACTTCTGCTTTTTCGTATACTACAAAATCTGCGTAAAAGCGAACGACCTCAACCTTAATTCCTAACGCTTAGTCTGACCCAAAATGTGATCGGATTACTGAAAAATCTTGCGGACGATCGATTGGTTAGATGGATTCATCGGTAAGAATCCACAATTTCATGTACAAAAGAAATTGCTAATTGTACTCTTGGATTTGCACTATGTGCGAATTTCAATTCATTCTCCGCAGTCCATTAACCAGTTTGTATTATGATGATGCGGTAAGGTTTGTAGGTCGAATAATTATCGAGTTGTTTCATGTACGTTAATGAACACCGAGGTTTTTTTACATTTTGTACGAATGAATCGATGAGGCGGCATGAGTATGTAACATATTGCTTATTTCGGACTAGAATATTAATGCAACTACTTGTACCTGTCGTGCATTCCCACAGCTCTTTCACGATACAAGTTTATATTCACGTGTCGACTAATGGTAACATCAATAACAAACTGTAACGACCCCCGTGGTAGAAATTAGGGATTTTGACTAGTTGAAAACTACAATTTGTTTCGCTATTACCATCTACTGAAAGTACGCGGGGAAATGAGAAAGAAAAATATTACATTACACGTGGATACCCAAGTTATACATTGTTCCGACAGTGAATAATAGCAGCGAATGGAAGTTTTTAACTTTGTGAAACATTTCAACGAGACACGTTTATCGATTGTTGAGCCTAAGACGCGATGACGGGTGAAAAACATGCTTTTATATTGTGTCGGTCTTTGGAGGAGTGGCAGGCGTATAATCGACCGAGTCGTCGAGTTAAACATGCAGTCTTGAATTTGACCACTTGACGAACGTACGTAGGCATATTCTTAGTTTTTCGTTAACGTGGGCGATACATAGAAATCGAATAAATTATTCTTGTCTCTGACGTCATTCACATTTTTCAACGCCATGCTGTCTTTATTCTTCCTGACGAGTATCAACAACTATAATCTTAACGAAAACGCGATACATTGACATATATTTTTCCAACGGCAGAGAACCTCTGATAAATTCTTCGGTGCACTTTATTATAACGTGACCTGCATGTGTATATATTTGCGTTTTTAATAATGTTATGCATAATTATTTGTTTAAATTATGAATTCCAATCTCAAATATTTTTACTTTCTTTCCATTTAATTCGTTCGCTTCTGCGTAGTTTTCATTGGAATTGGAATGGAAATATTGAGAGAATTTACCTACCCAGATCAATGTTCGCGGTATTTTTAAACGGCCATTTATCTAGATGATATAACGAGAGAGTCGAAGAGAAATATCGATTTTCGAAAATACATGCCTGTAACCGCGTCGTTTGAAAAGCAGTATTGGTAAAGAAAAAAAAAAAAAAAAAAAAAAAAAAAACAGGTGGTGAAAATAAACGGTACGAAAGTTAGAAAAACTTATAACGTTCGTCATTC
This sequence comes from Neodiprion fabricii, assembly GCF_021155785.1. Taxonomy (NCBI): domain Eukaryota; kingdom Metazoa; phylum Arthropoda; class Insecta; order Hymenoptera; family Diprionidae; genus Neodiprion; species Neodiprion fabricii. The sequence continues at coordinate 31,747,387 of NC_060241.1, forward strand.
GGTAAAATTTCGGAGAGGAAAGACGGAAGAAAAAGTTTGCAAGTGTCAAGATGACCGAGCTGCATGTGCCTAATGTTTTTTTTAAATTCCCGCGTGAAAACAAACACAAGATTCCTGAAATTTTATTTCATACATTTTAATAATTTTAATCGCATGGAAATTTCCTCCTCAATTTTCAATCAATGATTATTAGATATATTTAGAATTTTTATTATAAGAATTAACTCTGATATTAAAAAACATTTAACCTTAAATATTGCTGGGAAATTTCCGACTAGAGATGAAAGTGAGGAAAAATTAGATATTTGACGTATACGAATTTAAAACCTGGCGCAAAATCAACATGGCTAGATTTGAGACACTTGTCATTCTCTTTTGCCCTGAGTCATTTGCGTCACTCTGTATATAGGTACCAAGCAGTATTTCACGCCAAGTAAAATAGCGGCAAGAGTAACTGCAATTTAATTTGGCGAAAATTTAATTTTGAAAATTTTTAACTTCCCAAGTAGCAATAGAAGCTTCTCATAATCTGCTCCTGATTGGCTATTAAATCGTAAGTATCTGTTCTCCTAATTAGCTATTAAATCGTTTGATTATCCGACGAATCGTAAGTAGCAAAGTGGCCGGCCACTTGGTTTGTAATAATTTTAAACCGCTGAACGGCGAGCTTACTGAGAAAAGTGTATTATATAGGCGTGACAATGTGAGAGCACAAATTTTAACGCCTCAGCCGCGCGCCAAGAATTGCAACACTTCGCCAATCTTACAAACTTTCCGGAAGTGGTTGGCTGCGAAAGCAAAACTTCTCTCCTATCCGAAAATATCACAAATTTTCCCGTGCACAACGCACTGTCCAGCTTACTATACGATATTATTCTCCAACGACAGATGAGATACAACAACGAAAATTTACGACAGAAACGAATGAATTGAATGGAAAGAAAATAAATCCTGACGAAAAATAATGATACGGAAAAAAAAAAAAAAAAAATTATAGGAAAAGCAACGTGGGAGTTGAACAAATTTTGACACAATGTTCAGAGTGCACCTCAATTTACTCACGAGATATGAATTGCCACACGGGTGGATGAAACCGCTTCACAAGATTTGTTGTCTCGAGAAACGGAAAAACAGAAAGATGTGAATAAGCTATAGGTAGAAAAAAAATGAGTCTAGAAGTAATTCGTAAAATTAGAATATAAGCAAATATTTGCACGCATATACGTTTCCTTTCAACGTGCAGCAGGTATAGTATCGCTTGAATTTATTACGACATATAATATGCGAGAGGGGGGCAGGAGGGGGGGAGGGGATTACGTGACCTTCGATTTTACGATCCAGCGCATTTTATCCTCTCGGCGGAAATAATAATAATAATAATAATAATAATAATACAAAAGCATAAAAATTGAAAAAGATAAAGTGCTTCTTCGTATGATTAAGTAGACGACCAGAGGGTCTCACCTGTTCGATATCGTGCGTAGACCGGGTCGCTTGAGGAAGGCGAAGAGGAGGGTCCCGTTGAGGAGGAAAGACCCGAAGAGGACTATCGTCCAAAGCACCATCGTGATCCACCATCCTCCACCTTCGGAACTCTCCGGCGCACCTCCATCCATTCATAAATAATTGTCCAAGCCTGAAATTGGAAAAAGATAACATTGATTGTAGTTACAGTCGATGTGCCAGAGAAACTACGTATAAGGATGTTACGACAAATGGAAGGAACACGTCAATCTGGGAGCAAAAATAAAAAAGTGTATTTCGTGTGCTTTTCCTTTCAAAGCATTTATTTTAGTAGAAAAAAAAAAAGGCTGGAATGTGATTTGGTTATGCGTCACCGGAAACCATGTCGCAATTTACGTTGGAACCCGGTTAATTTCGATTTGCACAAGTGCTACAACGGCGGTGCAAAATTTATAGGGATATGATTTCGGAATCCGGTCTCATTTTCAACATCGCGGGATGGAATCGGTAGGTCGAATATATATAACCGTCCAATTTCCAGTGCATCCGGTATATAGCCGTGGCAATCGTCAATATTTTGCACAAATTCCAGCGAATTTCCGGTGCCGATTGGCACGCCTTCGCATATATGGAAACCCATGCATGATTACGCGTACGCGTCAGTTTGACGTTTCCTCGAATTTGATAAATGTAAATCTGAATTAGTAATTCTTGAATGAATTTGACAATTAAACGCAACGCGGGTCAAGATTCAACGGTTACAATTGGAATCGAAACAACGCGAAACTTCGTTTTTCAACAATATTTATAAGACGAAATCGATGAGGGTGTTTTTCCATCGATTAAAACATCCAAGGAAAAGTCAAATATGTGGTAAGACAAATTTATGAAAAATGCAAAGCATCTAATAGCAACCGGGACGAAGAATCAAACAATTAAATATCGGATAATCGATCATTGATTTATGAACCGAGCGATTAATCCTCTACGACTAATTGACGAAGAAAATTTCTTATACTACTTATGCGACTTCTGCACCTACGCAAAAGTCTGGCAAATGTCCAACTTGAAAATTTTCTTTTTTTTTCTATTCTGTGAGATAAACCAAACGAAAAATGACTTTCCATTTTCGTGACTATCACGCGATGAAAAACAAAAAACCACAGTTCACGTTGGCAAACTGTCGCTGCGAAACATAAACTCGATACTGGATGTGGTCTTCGATTCCAGAAATGAAAATGTATCGAGCGAATGAGATTTTAATTTTACGAACTCGCAGCCATGGTGAATTCGATTTATCGCTTCTGACACCTGTCCAATGATATTTTTCATTATAATTCATATTTCCGCACGATGTCACATTTCGGTTCTAAAAATTATTACCGGTCGCTGGTCGCAGTTATTAGACCTGGGAGACTAATTTTACTAGTTTGCGTAAACTAGTTTCTTCACGAGAGACGATAAGTGTTGCACGCATGAAGCCAGGTTGAAAAAAAACGCACTTTTTTTTTTTTGTCTATGACTAGACGAATTCACTCGATAGATGAATACACTAATCGCGTTAGTTTCCAATTGATGAAAATATCAATGACATGTTTACACCCGTGAGTGCAGAAAAAAAAAATGAAAAATTATAAAGTTTGGAGTAACTCTTGTTGGAATACACTCGAATTTCAGCTGAAAAGTACAAACGACCTAATTTGAAATCGCAAATAAATCAAATCTGTCAGCTCGTCACGATTTGTACTTGTCGCATTATCGAACCGCTGACATGCTGCAAGGCGGAAGTTTCGACTCGGACGATTTCAAAGGTCGAGACATCGATCGGGTGACAGTGGGACAGAAGGGAAATTTTGTTTGGCGGGATACTGAAAATAAAGTCATTCGCGACGATTTTTTTTCACGGCTGTTAGAGTGGAAGTATGAAAGAAAACAGAGATTTGAGTTAAACCGAGAGTACGTTACCTAATTATTATATTTAGAATACAGCCTGTAAGTAAGAGAGAAAAAGGTGCGTCCTCGTTTGAATAAAATAACAATTTTTCTTCAAATTTTCAATCCCATCAACAAATAAGAAACATGCCAGCGTTACAACTGCCGCCTAAGTGGATATTTTATATTCAAATATCGGTTCCGTTGCGTTCAGGAAATCTGGGGACGCGAATTGTACACCACAGTGGGCAGCAGCGGACATTATACCAAGAAATAAATATAAATAAATAAACGATTTAAATCCACCAAAGAAGGCCTCGCTACGGAGTAAAGTCGTCCTTTGGATCGGTGGGAGTTTAATAAATCCGAATAACCGCGATACCGGAGAGACCAGTGGATCGTATTTTTAAACGTTGTCACAGCAAGGAGTTGATCTAACAATAAATAAATCTGCTCCTAGGAGCGCCGTAAGGCTCTCGGCGTTGTTACACGCGCGAAAAAGCTCGAAAGTCTGGCCCACGCGGAAGCTTTCTGATCAGTTTCGGTTGTTCGAGGAACACCGGGTTGAACAAACGTCTGTCAATGAGCCAAATATAATAACGATGTAGGTATAGTCGTCTTTACCCGGCGTCGCTACGCCGTCTCGTTATTCGCTGATCCGTTGGAGGCGTAACGAGTCCTGGACCATCTAGCGGAATACTTATTTTCCCATCCAATTTATTTTTACGAATGAGCCGTACCCAAGTCAGTCCGGTTTCCGTGTTGTAACACATCACCATCGCTCCTTCGAACCGGATGACGAGTGGAAATGTCTCGAGCGATTCGCTCTTCGCCTATTTGTAATAACAAACCGCTGCCCTAATCGAATTCTGCCTCATTCATTAAATCGCCGGCTCGTTTCGTAAGAGTGGAGTTGAACGAGAAGACAAACTAGATTTCAACCATTTCCAAGACGACACTGCGGCAAATTTTGCAAGCGGATTTTAGTACTTAGAATTTGGGTTAATTGAACAAATCGCTCCGGTGGGTCAGAATTCTGCGTTTCTATTCAAGTTTCAGAAAGATGAAATTCCTCCAATAAACTTGACTGTTCACAAGAATTAACATGAAAATATTCGCAAAATTTGCAAATTCACGGTTTTACACAAAACTAGGTACGCGCAAGTTAATAAATATAACCGATGTACCGACAATGACAGCCGTTAGATCGTAGAGTGAAATGTTCTGAAAAATTTCATTAGATCAGTCAGATAGAATGAAGAAAATTAATTGACCCGTATTTTTTAACTTCTCAATTCAATGTTTGTTAACAAAGATATAGCGAGTTGAATTTGCGTGACGTCATAACGTTCGTATCGTAGTATAACTATATCCACGCGGATTGTGACGTCACTCGTCAATTTCAAACCGCTAAATATCTTTGTTAACAAAACGTTAAATTGGAAAAAAGAAAAGATACGCGTCATTTATTTTTCGACGTTTTATCCCACGGACCTAATGGAATTTCTTATTCAATGAACCCGATTCTCCTCATCACCGCCGTTGCAACAATAATTGAATCGAATGGTTAATGCAGCTGTATAATAAATCAGCCTCTCGTCCGCGCAGGATAACTTCCAACTTGAGTATGCGGTTGAGAAAAAATCACTGCGGAAGCTCCGACATTTAGAGAAATACAGGCATATATCCGTTATTCAAAACAAGTTGAAATCGATTCGAGTGGAAACGATGATGCAAATGATGGTCCCAGGCACCAAGGTAGGGTACCATTCAAAGCGCGCCTACGCATCCGGTGAAGCCTTTTCCATGATCGACGTCGCGACTTGTACGTGTGCCGGTTGTTCATTAAATCCCTGCGACGGCAGCCGGCGGCTCCAGATTGTCTGCAATCTCTCTCTCATCAATACCTCCAACGACTTCAAGTGTCTTCCAATGGTCTCGTCGTCCCACTCGCCTCAGCAAATCAACGGTGCCGTTCACCCGACCTCAGCCAATATTTCACTCGTAGGTGTGAGAATTTCTTTTTTTTCTTCTTCTTACACAATCGTCGCGTTACGAACGACCGACGCGTACCTAATGCGGTGTACGGCAATCATTCGCATCTTACCGCTCTGCACCGTCGCGCAATCGGAAAGAGCACTTTTTTTCTCAACGTTCAAAAAGTGAACGGGTTTATGCTTCCGATATTTTGGGGCCATTGTAAAGAGCCACTCGCATTTCACGTGCTCTTTACGTGTTCGGCATCGGTTATAGTTGGGCTGTGTGTAATATTTCACATGCACGACTTTACGTACAACGTAAGTACGTGGTGGTAAAGGTAATTTTTAACCCAACGGAAGAGCGGAGAACAAGGTTATAAAAACAACTGCTGCGGGTTGGCGGCTGTTGGCTGTACGATGATGCGTGGTGGATATATAAGTATACGTATGGTTCACGTGAATATAAGTATGATAGATGTATAAATGTTGTTGCGGAATACGACATTTGTATAGCAACAAATATGACGAATTGTGAAACGCGGCCGCAGGTCACTGGCCAAATAATATTACTTAACGGGTAAATTTCCACGGGTGAAATTTTTATTGTTTACACGGGTATTCAAAGCTGTAATATTATATAACATGTGTAATACTCGCCGCGAAAGTTGTACGTTAAACTTTTATTCACCATGCACGGACAGGAATCCATTTTGCAATAACGCGCCGGTTAATCTACTCCTGTAAAACGATAAATGACGAACTCGGTGGAATAATGATTGATAAGATTAATCGATCATACGATATTTTAATTATTACTTCAAACTCCGCCGCATAATGGGAAAAATTGTAGAATATCGTAACCGCTCCGTCATTCCGCATTGATCGAAGTTCAACAGTTTTTTTTTTTTCTTTTAAATAAAACTAACTCGATGCAGCGTTATGGAATATTTAGACGAAAGGCTGAGACAGCAGCGGAAATATTCCACGTACTCTGTGTTCTAACGAATTTAAAGCGATACTGTTATACGCATAGAATTTGCTGAAAAAATTAACTTAAATCATCTCCTATACCATGCACCCAAAATATATCGCAGGACAACTTGGGATTTGAGAATTCACCGACGATTTTTTCTTTTTTTTTCGTTTGCCACGAAGAAATAACAAGTTGAAGCAAAAAACAGAACTAGGTGGAAACTTTATACTGTCATATTGAATATGTCGGTTTAAAGAGGCAATTCGTCGTGACGATTTATGAACCGGTTGGCGGTATTTTTCCACCTACGAATCATCGCCTCATTCCATTATAATATATTTTGAAATTTCTGAGAAAACAAATATTTTTAGACAGTAATCGGTGTATTTTAAGTATCAGCAACCGCAATCAAGTAAAAGTATACAATTCCAAATACAGTCTATAAGAGTGGAGAAAAATAAGAACGACGAAGTTATATTGATATTCTAATCGACGAACGTACCGATTATTATTTCAATTTACGTCCATTTCCTTGTTTGGCATCAAAAATCGAATGATTTCCCAAACCGTTCGAACCTAGGCTGATTGTGAAGTTGCGCCATAAACACCGTATCTACCAAAGTCTGTAAAACCATACTATCAATGCTGCACGCGAAGACCAGAGTTTCGATTCATCGTTGAAAAATAGTCGATCTATTAGTCACCGTTATTGTTATCGCAGGTTTTCGTGGTATTTTGGGTACTGCGGAGTTATTTCAAGAGCTATTCACTTCCGTCACACCGTACAGCCAACCGGAAGGTCAGAACAAATATCTATAGTCGGATGTCGTCACGCGGGGACAAGCCTTGACTGTTCTGCCTGAAAACAATCGGCTGCACTGTTTTTGTTCACCGCATTAAGGAAAAACCTTTTGTTACATCTGACCGACATTAGTGCGCAATGATTCGAAATGTATGGATGATTTTTTTGCGAACTGTGAGACTAAAATGTCTCATCGGAATGCAATGGCGAACCTTTTTTATAAGAGTCACATATCGAACCTGTGTGTACGATTCAAGGTGATAAAAACACGGGAAAATTGACGGACAGTTGTAAAATTTAAATATAGTATAACGAGATACGTAAACGATTATACTGCAAAGCGTGAGCTTCAACAGTTTATTTGATTTCTTGTTACCTGTTCGTTTATTCTTTCATCGGCTGGCCAACAGACCGGCACGGTGAAAATTGCCGTACGTTAGGATTTTTTTTTTTTTTCTCTTCTCTATTTTGTCAAGGTATAACAACTCGAGCCAATTCCGCTTCTGTCACGTAACACCGAGCTTCGACCTTATTCGGATCACTGCATGCCAGCGGTGAATCAATTGCGAAGGAAACAATAATTAGAGAGAATTAGAAAACAGAGAGGATACTGTGAGAAAAACCGATCGATAGTTCCGGGAAAATTACACACTGGAACGACGACTATAAAGTTTATTACACCGCAACCGTGTCTTTAAATTGTGCAGCGGCTCCGCTTTAGTTGCACAAAGAAATAGAGAGCCAAGGATCGATTATAATTAGTATCTTATGTAAGTCGGAGTATATCGAATTATTATCTGCACGGTACTAAATACTTATGTGGATAAGCTGCGTCTGCGATATAATTAGGTACCTACGATGCAACTCGAAAGTAAGAAGAATTTTTTCCCTACGATGGCAGGCAAGAAAAGTTTCCGCGGCTGTTTTCCATGCCGGTTAATCATGAAAATCGCGGTTCGATTATTCGCGGGAGTTTAAGAGACGTTGAAATTACTGTAACAACTTCACTCGTTCGACAAGAAGGTCGTGTTATGATACCTACACTTCGCGCACGTAAATCCGGTCACAGGTGAAAAATTGGGTCGCTTGGATAGCTAACCGCTAACACAACAAAGCCAAGAAGTTTAACGTTCGTTCGTTATAATATCAGCTGAATACAAAATCCGAGTACCTGCAACAACCATAACGAACGAGTATCGCAAAAAACAGCCGAATGATTTACGTCATAGCGTTCAAAATTGGTTAAGAATAAGAATAAGAAGCCACTCGAGTCGAACAAGGGACATGGAATATATGTAAAGATATATGTACAATTATAGTAGACGTCCATTATTATTGCTGTAGAGAGAGCGTAAAGAAGAGGAGCGTTGTAAAGAACGCGAATGAACTTTAACTTTCGTAGCAATACGAAATTTTGTGAAAAACATATTTTTTACGGCAATTGCAAGATTTTTGGATTAAAATATAAAACCATTATGCACGCAACGATAAACTGTTATTATTGTTATTATCATTATCATTATTATTATTATTATTATTATTTCCTTTGTCAATCGACAATACCTAACTATTTGCTGAGTTTAACATGCAATAATACACATCGACATATGCATTGCGTTCTATTACGATCATATAAAGGTCGTGATGTGTCAGTGACCGGCATTGATTCGAAACGCTTCGATGATTCTCACGCTATGCGCAAGATGTTGGGCAGATGCATCACGTGTTCGAAATTATTGCGCAGATCTGCATCATCCGTCAAACGATGTGACGAAATAGCTCGACAATGATATATTCAATACGTAGGAACGCTCGGCATGGAAAACATGTTTTGGAAAATAAATTTTTCTATTCAAAATGAGTCTGTCAAAAACCTTTTAAACGATTTTTATACCGCGCAAAACGGGTGTCAGCCTGCCGCAGTCGCGCGATTCACACTTTCTTGCAAACAACAACTTTGGCAATAATTATAAAATACTTTTGAACTTTCTGTAGGTTTCTTTTTTCTTTCTCTCCTTCTTCTTCTTCTTCTTCTTCTTCTTCTCAGTTTTACAATTTTATTATCCTACTCACTGTAAATCAACTGACGCAACGTTCATTTTTAATGCGAAAGAAACCAATTTGTTTATTATCCATTACGACCGCAAACCGCGTCTCAAGATTGAAAAATCAAATGCGAGATTTCTTTCGCTGGGTTTTGTCCAATTTTTTTGGGCTCGAATATACGTATAATCATAGCGGAATATGATCATATATAAGAATGAAAGAAAATAAGTGGAAAAATAAGATCTAAAAGGTACGATTAATAAAACTGGGAAATGACGTAGGCACAAAAATATTCCGTGCAATTAGCGGAAATCAATGGATATTGTTGATCAAGTATTACCGTGCATTCTATTGGGCACAAGAATATTATAAATCGACAATAGCCCAGGTGTCTGTGTATAAATGCCGCATTGTGTGTCAAATTTCGTGACTCAGTATTTTTAACACGCTTCTGGTTTAAGCCCCGAGGTTAAATTTCTGCACCGGTATTACAATGTAGGCATAATCTGATTATATGCACGGTGTGCAGTATGGCAATTGAAGAATTTAAACAAGTTATTTTCAACAAAACTTATTCCGGTACGTGTTACGCCCAGGTACCAATAGCCAAATGACAGACCATCGTGAATATCAAAGTTGGAATAAAATCACTAAAATCGCGCTCTGAAAGTGTACGTGTAGAAAAAAAATTGTCCTTAACACAATCTCATTTAATTCAATATGATCACGCCAGGCGTTTTTTCGTTCGCTTTTTTAATCAGGAAGAAAGACGAGTTTCTGGATTTTCCAAGGCACTATATCATAACTATCGTGTTTAATGACGGAATATGCTAAAAAAATTCGAATAAAACTCTAAATGTTGCCTAAATTCTATAAGCTGCATTATTTGAACTCCGTTATGATTTCAATTGACAATTCGTTCCCTAGATCTATTTTCTCGACAAAAATTAACACCAAGGCCTCGTTTTGGCAATGCCAAACTCATTCGTAATGAAAATAAAAAACAAAAAAAAATAAAAAAAAGAAACGAGATTAAAAAATCCGAATGTTACAGCTACGTTATTAACAGATAGTGATCTCGGTTAAAAAAAAATCTATGAAAACTATTGTTTATAATATCATATTTTTTTCAGAAGTTGTTCGGTCCATAAGTGCAACAGACGTATCTGTATAAATATACACGTAGTATATTATACATATAGGTATATACAGTAAGTTAGTCTCAAAATGAATTCAACTGAGACGATGACAACAAGAATTACGCCTGCATATCCATTGAAACTGCGTTGAAATTCTTCCACGTGGCATAAGTATGTGAATACATGTATAATAGATATATATTATCTATATATGTATATATATATATATACTTTATGTACGGATATATAGCTAGGCATGATTTAGAGACGTCCACGTGTCTCGATGGATCGCGTGGAAAATATCCAGCGGCGCATAAAAGGTGGGCAGAATCATCATCATCGTCGTCTCTTTATCTCCGCGCATGTATATCTAAGAAATTATATTTATAGGTACATACATACATACGCGAAGGCGAGAAGACCAAAGGAAGTAATTGCAGCTAAATTTAGTGGAAAATATGGGATGAGGAGTCGCATGACCGCGAAAATTATCCCACTGGCCTAAATCTTCTCGACCCATTTACTTCCTCTCCCCCTTCACTCCTTCCTTTCTCACGTGCTAATCGCGTTAGATTTATGCAACTGCAGCTTCTTCTTCTTCTTCTTCTTCTTATTCGTTTTCGCATTTTCCCATTTTCCCATCGTAACACGTCACGAGTTTATGACGTTTCTTCCCCACAAAACGCTGCACGGTATGAAGAAATTATATTGTTTGGTGAAATGGGTGAATATTTATCCCAGGAAAAATGTAAGGTAACAATGAAACGAAATTTTCTTACCTATTTTTACCGGGCTCTGTATTATCAAAATTTAATCCAAGTTACTTTAGCGATAAGCTGACTCTTTCCGCGTATAAATTAAGTAGTCGCTGTTTTCTTCGTCAACGTAACGTCTTCCGCAATCCCGATAAAATCTATCCGTTACATTTCAATATACCTTTGCCACACCTGTAAATGTGTGTAGAATAATCCGATCCGTGCAGAGGCACGTGTATGTGGAGGAGAGAAAAAAAATTGCTAAACTCGGCGTTTTATTGCAGAGGCAAAATTTTACTACCGGGTCTATTACACTTGCGGAATGGACAATCTTGCATGCGATGCCTAATATATTATACGTGATATTATACAGTGTAAGGCATAGGCTGGAAGTGAAGCGAGAGAAGGTCAGATCGTAAAATCGATTGAAGTATAAACGCCGTTTGAAAAGCCTTTCTCCGTACTTAACATATACTCGTACACTAGACAATACTTTAACGCAGGCTATATATATTCTAGTGCTGAAATATTGCCAAAGGGTTTGAAAAATTATACGGGAAATAAATGTGAAAAGTAACGAAGAATCAGTAATCGACACGATTCGGTATTTGTGAAAAAATAAACGAGTAGTTTTTTAAAAGAACGGAAACAATTCTTTCAAAAATGAATCTCGTACTTGCGTTAACGGTGCGAGAAATCGGAAAAATGCGGAAAGACGAGAAGGACAAGAATGAGAAAAAGAAAAAGGCAACGACTTAGAAAGAAACGCAAACTAAACGTAGTAGGTGTGATGATACACCTCCAATCTCTCCGATTCAACTCTAAAGTTTCGGGCTCCGCTGTTAGAATCTACTGTGACCGTTCCGAAACCGAATCCAGTTTTGTAACAAATCAACCTGATTCTAGAATTAACGTGCTAACTGTAGTAAAAACTCAAGGTTCGGTTCGTTAAGACGCGTGGTTCGCGAATAAGATCGTTAACAGGCATATGTCGTAGTTTTGTTTCCATATCGAACCTTCTTCGAATCTGAATAATCAGTGTTCAAAACCTTGGATTATTAGTGACAATCTGGCTTATACTAACGATCGTTAATTCACATTCCTCGCCTAACGTATCGCTTTGTTTGCTACCGCGTTCTAATGTTTTCTCGAAAAAAAAAAATAAAAAATTCACATTGAGTTTCCCGTTACGCGTATCGTCCAGATAAAGCGTCCGTCTAAATATGCTTCGTATGCATGATGCTCGTCAGTAAGCATTGAAGAAAATTCTTTCAAGACGGAAAGGACGATCCTGCGATTGGCAGAATGCCAAAAACCTCGTTCATCTGTCAGCTATACAGTGAGGGGGGAAAAAAAGTCGAATCACTGAAATCGCTTTTCTTATCTGTAGAATCCCCCACTGTAGCCGAAAAATGATTGCATTGTCCAAAAATCAGTATAAAAATCTTCTACGTGTCTTGTCACACTTTGGCAAATTTTGGATATTCGCACATTGAAAAAAAATATTTATATATACATATACCTACGTCACAATTTTTAACAACATGACCTGAAAAGCTTCGACGCAATGCGGCGAGAGTGGAAGTGGGTGAAAATTACGTTACGCATAATATTATACATTCAATAAGTGAAACTGTTCCGAGTTTAGTTCAATAAATATTGGTTTCTCAATTTGTTTACCAAAAATAGCGGACCACCCGATACATGTTTGCATAGAGATCGTATAATGCAAGATATACTTTGTGCAAAAATGATCAAACAAATAGTATAATGTCTATAAAACGAGAAACAGAAATAAAAGACTGAACACTTTTATACAAGTATTGCTATAATAAAACGCTTCGATTAAATACTGCTCTATGCGTGAGAGATGAAACTGTAAAAAGGCATTGGCTTTGATTTCTTCAAGTGTAAACAGCCTAACTCTGTATTCCATTGACGAGCAGATGGGCGCCAAATTTAAATTCGTATACAACGCATAGCGATGGTTAAAATCGATGAAGATACGAGATCCTTCAATGGCCATTCACAACCGAAGAATTTGTGCCAGGGACTGATTATAGAAAGTTAAATATTTCCAACTCACGAAGCATGTGCTTGCAATACGTAATCAGAAAATAACACTCGCTCCTTGTGCGCAAAAATAATTTTCCTTTCATTTCTGATGCTTAATGTTTTGTTTTGTTTCTTTCTTCGGTTTTTTCTTTTCCTTCTTCTTTTATAAGACCCTCGCAGACATTTACATAATAAGTCTCTTCGCGATTCCGAAGTCTTTTATTTTTTCAGCTCAAACTACGTACGTACATGTATATAATATAAGTTTTCGCGGAAACGCGTAAAAGAAAACACTTTGATCTGAATCTGCAGACTGCGACGATTTGTTCTGTATACGTCTCCTATTGGTTTTTTTTTTTTTTTTTTTTTTTTCGTATTTCCTTTTCTGTTCCGTATTCTCGGCTCTCATTGATTATTCATATATTCTACGTACCATACAATTGTCGAATAAATAACACCTGCAGATTTTCCACAGATACGGTGTTAAACACGTCTCACTGATCATTGTCCGCAACTTGTGTAAGTAAATTGTTTACATTTAATAAGCAACAGCTGATCCACATCACGTGCATAATTTACATTGCTGTGTATAGAAACCTGTTCGTTACACATGCTACTAAATTTCGTTTTATAGAGTCGCTCCAAGATGTATGCTCCGAATGTCGAAGGAAAGTTTCCACTTGTAAGTCACGCGTGAAAGAAGGAAGTGTGTAGGTATGTTATAACAAAATGAAATTCAAGATAATCGCTACGTTTATTTTCCGTCGATTCGCACAATGGGCATCGTAAAACAATAAAATTAATTATTCAACTTCGAATTGCAAATGACAGAATGAATTATATTAAGAAAAGTCTTTACGTACTTTGTACTTCAGAAAATGTGAATCCACAAGTACAACCCAATTTGAACGATATTATGCACAAGATCGTTATGATTTCAACATCGTTCGGTGGTTTAGGAAAAACCTTTCGGTGAAAATAATAGAAAAAAAAAGTTTACAGTGACGATTGCACTCCCTGCAGTCGTGTGAAAAAAGCACGGCGCATATCGAGAACCGCGCTATAAAAATGGATAGAAATAGAAATAAAAATTATGAAATTGGCACACTGAACGAGGTCAAAATCGTTTATAACTTAACTGCAGAGATCGCGGGGTGGCTGATCTCCATTCCGTTGGTACCTTAATCACCAAGAATTTCCGGTCGGTACGATAACGTTACGATCGGCTGCGGCGAGCGCTGCACAATAACGTCGAGAAGGATTAGGTACGCCGTTGCAAACCGAGTCGTTCGAAGGTGGCGTAGGTACGTAAGTACGAGGCGGGGTTGAAGTTGCGAACTTGATAAGTTCGAAAACGCCAAATCACGAACTATTGTCGGCGAAGAAATTGAGGCAAAGAAATCAAACTCTTACGAAACGATAAAGTTTCGAACGGTCGAAAGCCCGACGACTCGAAGCGCCGAAATCCAAGATTAGGAAAATTCAAGTTGCGATGGAGCAAAGTTCCGAAAAATCAAGTTTCGATAGAGTAAAATTCCGAAAATTAAAATATACTCACACAGCGTAGCGTGAAAAATCAGGAAAAAACTGAAAATCAGAATGACCAGAATGCCGAACGTAAGAATATTGAAAATCCAAAACAAAGAAAGATCAAGGCGGTGAAATTTCACCAAGCCAGAAATTCACGGAACTCGAGATCTTCGATCATTCGGAATTTCGATATTTCAGATTTTTAAAGTTGCCCATTTTCGCACTTTCGAAACTTTAATGTTTCGTCAAAGTTTGATTTCTTTAAGCTACGCCACCAAAAAATTCTGAACACTTTAAATTCGAAACTTCAAGCCCGCCCCGTACATACATAAAATAAACGTCTTACGCACAACATGTAATACAATGTAATGGTGGCTAATTGTGAGAAAAGAAAGGTGGAATTTGTTCACTCCCAGGAGCGAGGAGCAAATTATTACAGAGTAATACTCGCAAATCCGTGAATATCTCGCAATGCGAGATAGGAGCGAAATTCATTCAAATTGATACTTATACCTAGCGACACGTGCGGATTGCACCCACGCGTGCCGCCAATTTATCGTGCATAATTTACATATTTATATGGGGCATTACGTGCCAACTCAACCTGGGTCCGACCCTTGACCTCTTCGATTTGGCACGCGATTTTTCATATGATTGTTTTCACTCTCGAAGGCACTCGGACTTTTTTTTAACGAAATTTTTTGAATCGATGTGAATTACGTAAAATTTCTGAAAACGAACGTATTGATCGACGCAACTGAAACGTCTGAAATAATTCTGAAAAATCCTACGTCACGTATAAAAATTTTCAAAATTTGAGCCTTGGTGGATCGACGTTTCTTTCTTGTATTTTTCGCTCTATTTTCGAAAAACAAATAAAAAAAAAAACCCGAGCGCGTTCGAAAGTCAAAACAATCGTATAGAAGAAAAATCGCGATTGAAATTGTGAAACGAACTCGATATATCGGTACATACAACGTGCGTAGAATGAGAGAAAAAAAATGACTTGATAAATTTCAAAATTTAGAGCTTCTCAATTTCGTTGTCAGGAGTCAATCACTTTTCCAATTTTAAAATAGTTCACTTAACCCTCTTTCTGAAATCGAATACATCTGTGCAGGTTTCTAGTCTTACTGTAACAACCACGCGATTTTAAGATTCAGTCACATAAATGTATACAGATATATATATATATATATATATTAGGTATGCCAACAGGCGTTTCGTTGTCTCAGTTCTTTAAACAGCCTGCAGAATTTATTTGAGAAACGGTCGATTGACGTGTATTTGAAAATCACACTTTGAACTGTTTGTTATTTTTTCTGCGCTCGTTATTCGACATGTTTTCACAATTTTGACTCTACGTATAATACAACACATGCATATAACGATCGGTGACGAATCGCAAAGTCGAAGCGAAAAAATCGCTGCAGTTGCGCGACGGTGATCGTGGCTACGAATCAACGATGAAACGAATTAATTATTAACAAAATATTGATCAAAGAATCCGCGCAGCTGCTTACACATTTGTACGGTTAGAGTAATTTTTGGTGACAACTTCGATCGACACTTCATCATTTTTTATTTCCATGTGTCCATAGAAATTTAACGTCCGATCGTTCAATTACATTTTTCCTCTCTCCTGAATCGATAAAAAAAGAAATCCGTAAATTTAGGAGCAAAAAAATCTTTCGCAACGAGCCCGATCCGTTCGAATAACGGATTATCGTAAAATCCATATATTATTCCAATAATAGTTATCTCGGTGGCCTCGAGGCTTAGGTAAGTACACAGAACCCTAAACGAAAGGCACTCACTCCGCAGAGTCAACTTCCGGGTATCGATTAAGAGGGTCTGGCAAATGCGTAATATTTCGCTTGTTCCAATCGACCACTCAAATTTAGGGATGATTTTTGTTTGAAATTTGAAATTCCTTGATATCGGATAATTTATAAATGTAGGAAGTACAGCAAGTAAAATCCTACATCGAGTTAATTAAGCTTAAAAACTAAACAACAAAATTACCCACGTATCGTATGTAGTACCTACAATAATTTCGTAAACACGACGATATTCCGAGCGAATAGCTGCTCAATCAAAAAAGTACGCATAATTAAGATGCGGGAATTCCTCGATTCGTTATATAATTACATGTCTTAGTTCGTTTAACACGTTATGTATAATCAGTTTTTCATTCCGGATAAATCCTTGATTGTACACCGGCACCTCGCCTGATTATCCACATTTCACGGTGAAATATTTTGTGTCAATTTTTTTTGTAAAGGTCGTATATTAATTTTATCGCAGACCCGGTAGTTACAGCTAGAAGTATAATATATAATGACCGACTAGTCGGGTTGTAAACGAGCCAGATATCGAATGATGCGGAACCGCGAAACGACTCCGACACAGTAAACGATATATTCCGTCCCGTAGCGTCAACTTTTTAATCTTCTACATTGAAATTATCTAAAAACAGTCAAGTAATTTTTCGGGGCGAAGGATCGAACAGAACCCCAAATTGAAGCAATTGCTAAACAAATCAACATGACAAAATATACAATAATAAAATCTTCAATTTCATCGCGGTTATTATACAGCCATAAACAGTTTTTATACAAATCGAAAAATGAACCGATTAATTATACGCACGCCTATTTTCTGTTCATTGCATAAATCTAATATCATAATAATTGCATAAGATGGATGATTTTTGTAAAAGCATACCCAATAAGTACACATATATAAGAAAAAGCTTTGCCTGAGATTGTAAGTGAAGAAAATGGGAGATATTCTAACAGTTGTTTCTGTCCATTGGCAAGTATGCGATATGCCTGCACGCAGTTGGATTCCTGGCACACTACGCACCTTGATATTACACACACGCAAGGTAAGTGTACACGGTATACATAAAACAATGATTCACTCCAAGGCATGCGAGCTTATAACTACACGGCTAATTGCCGTGGAGAAATGGTCCAATTTTCCTGATCGATAGGGCGTAAAAATGGTCATTACCGGCTGATCGTATAGGTAGACTAGAAAATTTTCCACTCGCCTATATTATACGCAGACATCGGAAGATATAAGCTGAACTTTCAGAGCTTGACCATGACTTTGGCGAGGCGAATTTTAACGTAAGCGTATAAATAAAGTAGATCTTATACCGAGTTAACGGATCATGATCGAGCCCCGTTCGTTGTACAAAATGGATTATTCTTCGCTCGACCTTAAGGAAATCGGTAAACTTCTCATCGGTGTTAATTGTATTTCAAAAGCATTAACGAAAGTTCGTAATTGAACTCTGCAACTTTTTTTTTTTGTACTTTCATAGAAATTTCTTCACAGTTGTATATATTTAAAACTTATATACGGTAAAATTACGCTACTATGTACGTATATTATAAATAATTCGAAACAAATGACACACGAAATAACGTTGAGCTGTATTTAGTTATCTTTCAAATTTATTCGCATTTTTTATAGCTCATCGATTATACCCAACGCCCCGAAACATTGATTGTGAAACAACCGGTTATAATATTTGTCACGGGGAAACTCGGCGTGTCATCCAGTGGGTGGAAAAAAAAACGAAAAATAAACAACAAAATCTACGTTACGAAAAGTATTATAATACGAACCGGATTTCTCTAAAAAAAAAAAATTAGCAAACAAACCCCCCCCCTCCCATGGAAAAAGAGTGACTCCTCAAAAGAAATTTTATATCAATTTTTTTTTCTTTCTTTTTTAACGCATGGTTTATCAAAAGGATGAACGAAATATTTGACCTTCGATTATCACGTTTATGCTGTATTGTTTACAATGCATGAGAAAAGCAACGGCTTTACAACCCTTTCCGGTATACGTTATACAGGTATAACAATATACACTTGATTGAACAATTTTCTCTCCCCCGCACACACGTGTACAATCTGCCGACATGTTATACAAAAGCATTGACGAAGCCAACACACTTCGCTGGACGATAATAATTGGGGGACAGTTTTTTATCCTTTTTTTTTTTTGATTTTCTCCCTTTTTCCCATCGAGATTGATTCAACGCTTAAAAGCAGCGTGCGCAAAATCGCGTTGTTAATCCTCAGAACATGGAAATGTAAATACAAAACAGAACAAAAAAAAAAAAATAAATAAAAATAATACATATTCAGAATACGTGATCACGTAATTCCGAAGCAATTTTGGCTTCGATGTCGTATTTTTATTGCGAAAAGATGAAACAAAAGACAGGGAGAAAACAAAGAGTATAAGAGATCGAAACTCCAACGGGTAGGTATGGTCGGTTAATTACATCAGGGCAAAGAAGCACTCGTAGGTTATATTCCGCGCAACTTTGGCTTCGAAATAACAAAAATGAATATGCTTTTGCCATATCGTCTGAACGTAATTTCCCTCTAATAGGTGGCATTGGTGGCAAAATGCCACGACCACATATCCCAAGACCTCCTCCTTCCTCGGTGGGCCTCGAAATTCGTTTAGACGAAAATGGAAAATAAAAAAAAAAAAAATGCGACAGCAATATTCGTGTATTTTTCGGTTTAAAGTGTAACGTTTCCTTGTGCCAATAAATCTGAATAAATCTCTGTATGATACACGATATATTGTACTTGAATTTTGTCTCTTAAACTTGAACACTGTCACATTCCGATAGGGTTCAAGTTTCTCAATCTCTGTTCAGAAATGATTTTTTTAAACGAACAATATCACGCGTTACGAATTGCAACACAATACTGTCTCAATGAAATTTGCTCGAGTATGTATGTATACTAGGTATCGAAGTTCTCACTAACAAATTGATAAAATTAATTATGAGAAAGAAAAAAAAGTCGAATAGATGGTGTGTGTATGAATATTAAATTGTCGTTGAAACAAGCGTTTCGTTCGTCGAACTGTTTCACCTCTGCAACAAGGGGAGTTTAGCCATTGTTGTAATTATAACAAATTTCAATACAAAATTTCAATAAAAAGATAGAAAAAAAATGAATGAATAAATTTTTTTATCAGACTGTATAATTCAAGCCGCATATTTCATACCTGGATGAAGGTTGGCTGCAAGGTATGCGAATAAAAACACGAATTAGTCATCAATCAGACAATTGCGTTACGATAAAATGTGCTCGGAACGTCTTTCTCCGTATGAAACCTTTTACAAGCGGGCATATCGAGGATAAACCGACTGTAGCGAAAGCAATATTATACCGCAAAAGAATGGTAAAAATATTCGATAAAAACAGACACACGTATAATCCATGTATAAGGCATTCGAAAAACAATCTTAAAAAGAGAAAGAGGAAGAAAACGAAAGACTGACACAATAAGGCATATATATGACAAGCTACGAGTCAAAGTCGTAGGTATATATGTATATATATACACACCCATGCATACATACATAGCTATAACTATGATAATATTATACGTATAATTATACATATTTAAGTAGGAAAAGGAAAATCCGGATTGCTTGAAAACATGTCGTTAAAAATATCGTGTAGCATATGGACATTTGACGAAAACAATCTGCCGCCTGTGATCTAAATGTCTGAAAACCCTACTGCAATGGGTATAATAAAGTTCCTCCATAATTGCAGCCGTTCAAAACACTAAACCGAATGAGACGGAATAACACTAGGGAAATTTTCGCCGTTTTTTTTTTTTTTTTTACGAATTGGGTAATTCGTGTAAACAAGAACTGCACGATTAAAGCTTGGCGCACGAAAAACGACGCAAAAGTACGAAGTCGCCTTGATTATACACTTATAATATAACAGGTGTGGTTTCTCTAATGGTTTTGCGCATCGCATCGAACACGTTCAATGCACGTGTATTATTTACCAAGAAATCCCGAGTCTTTCAGTATTTATTTCAAACCTACTTACATACGAACCCGGCCGAAAGTAAAAAAATTCTCCTCCTTATGCGATCGATAAATAATTAACAATTTGTTTGATAAATTTTTTTCACAATCGTAACGCAGATAAATCAGCTCATACATTCATAATTTATACCGTATGAATTATACAAAAATATAATATAAGTAATTAATGTCGTAACTTCAAAAAAAAAGTTACACTTACGCTAAAAATAAAATGATTATGAAAATGTGACGTTTTATAGAATTTATTTGTTCGTTTATTCTCTCTGAACATCATGTGAGAAGTTTCATCTGGCGTTAGATTCCCAACTTTGTCTAAAAATATTCCGCACAATATATAATGCGTAAACAATCAGCCCCAAATAATGCTTATTTGCTTATTCCTGTTCAATTTTACCGCCACTTTGTTTTCCTTGATACCAAAATCACCGCCACATATCTCATAGTTATATTTGGAATTGCTCTGCGCTACACACACAATTCGAACCGTAGACAAGTAGTGTTGTTAAAAATAAAAATAATCTTTCATGTAAGAAGAATATAAAAACGCGAGGTAAATTTATCGTTTGAACTGATTGCGATCTGACTGCGCGAACTTGGGGTTATAAATTTTCCATTCGTTGATCGCGGGGAACACCTTGGAAAATTTTACTTTACAATACATATCTATACCAATCATTATACCCTTCAAGTGAGAGCCATTCGTCCACCTATAATGTTTGCTTAATGTATGTATATATTCCTGCCGGTCGTAAAGCCTGCAGCAGAAACGATATTATACCTTCTATTCTACGCGTCGAATCTAAGATCGATCAATCGGAGCATAAAACTCTCCTCTTCTTCATCACAGTTATACGTACCAGGTGCAAAAAAATCCTCATCCCGGATAAGAATGAGCAGAACGAAGAGGAGTGAAAGACGCCTCAGCGAAGAACGCGAATTCGCTCTTCTCTGTTTTTTATTTATTCATTTTTTTTATTAATTTGTTTCTTTAGACAATCGTTGCGGGATCACCTTTTCGTGAGAATTAGAAATTCAGGCTTTCCAAACTTAGCAGCTTATTGTTAGCCTCTCTTCCACAAGGTGTTTTGGTGTTTACACACACACACACACACAGGCATGTTACGCCCGATCTTTCGTTCGCAAAAAACGTGTATATGTAAATTATCGAAAATGAAGAAAAATTCACAGTTGACACCTGTGTCAATTTTCATACGGTTAAATACCGAACAACTAATATACCTATTTCAAACCGAATATCTGTATGTTTATCATATATTTAAAGCTTCGCTAAGGCTTTATTCTAGTTTCCATTCATAGCGCGTGCAAATACGTAACGATATCCACAACCGTCTACGAAAATCCGAGCAGCTTACTTGAAAAAAGGATGAAAAGAAAAAAATAATAAAATAAAATAACAGAAAAGAAACTGTGAAATTATTTTTGGCAAACGAAACGGATTCGCGAGACGTGCGAGCCAAAATAATGACAATATAAAACTGGATAGATACTTAGCCTATGCGTCGCTGCTTGAAGCGACCGCTCGGTCGAGTTTAGAAAATCTAATCACATTTTCGGATCTATCGTCGTTCAGCGCGGCGCAAATTTTATACGGAATACGATTATAAATTTTCTGCGCGAGGCAAAGCCGCTGTACGTACAATACTACATACTTATATCGCATTTTGACACAGGTATACCTGTATACAGAGTACGAATGGAATAGACCTCAGCCATGAGATTAGCCTTGGTGGCTCGGAACGCCCTCGCGATAATTTGCTTTATGTATAATGCAAACGAAGACGAAAGTAACAGAGAGAGAGACAGAGAGAGAGAAGAAAGAAAAAAGAAAAGGAAATCAAACGAACTTTTATTGTTATTCACCGTTGCTGATAAAGTTTCACCTAGTTTTACCAATATAAGGATAAAACAATACCAGTACCGAGGAACAGATTTAATCAAAGATATTCTCCGCAATAATTTAATTGAATTAAAATTTTTTTTATCGTAAGAGTGGAACGCAGAGAATTGATTAGATCGACGATCTCGAGAGTCGCGGTAGCGTCTATTTCTTGTTTAACATTCCAACCCGTACAGTGTTTTTAAATTTTAATTAGGCAGGTACTCTCCGAGTTACGTTACTTCGACACGCGATCAAGCCGATTCCATACCCTGTTCGATTTCCGGTTTGCAGTCTATATCTATTCGGCACGTATATGTAGCATTATAAACTCGATTATATTATCGGTAATAAGTATGGTCCGAAGATTAATAATGATGGTAAATTTATCGCGAGTCTGATTTATTTTTCATCACGGTATACTAATGAGCCTGCCTGTAAAACCACGTTTATTTATAGCGGGATACCGAATTTAAACTCAAGGACTCCCGTAGGCAGCTAAGTTTCAAAATTCAAGCCTACGCCTTTTTAACACGCAGCCGTGCGCTGCAATATTCCCGCTGATGTTATACAGAGTGGGCGGCGTTTCACGCTCGCATTGTTTTCCGTATCTTTAATATCTTTAATATCTTCAAAGATATATATTCATGTGCGCCTGAAGTTCGGCTGATTAACAGGTTTTTTTTATCGCATGAAATTAATCGGTCAAGATGTCTAATTCTGGTTTCATTCAACACCTTTGTTTGTATCCCAACGCGTTGTACTCGTAACTTATTGAAACGATATCTCATTCCCGACCAGATTAGGTATCGAGAGCGGCTCTTCGACTCAAACGTCTCTTTATGCTTCGTACTGGAAACACTCCGAAAAAGAGAGAAACGAAAGAATGAACGACGATAAAATAAACAAAATCGAAACCCGTACAAGTTGCTTTCCAGGCTGGTTATTTCCATGGGGATATCATCCGTAACTCTTGGGTAAATATTGACCAGTAATAGATTGTTGTCGTGACGATGTATCGCGTACCCAATTCCTTTCTTATTGTTCTTTACGGTTTTTTCTAGTTGTTTTGATAACAAAGCTCGACCTAAAATACTATCCTACGTTGTAATCAACGATAAAAATCAGTTGACAAAGTTTCCTTCACACATTCCGATAAACTTGATTTATTCGAATGAGGATCAAAGTGTAGAGAAATCAAAAAACAGAAGGGCCACAATATCGAATTTTTAAAGAAGCGAAAACTTAACTTATTGAATATAAAAATGGGAAAAGTCGAAGTATGGAGAAGTAGAAAAACAGAAAGTTCAGAATACAGCATTTCAAAATTTGAAATCGTCAGAATTCGTTTCGATAACACGAAGTCGTGTACAGATCTTAGATTTTGCCTCGAATTTTGACGTTCGACGTTCAGTATTTCGACTTTCTATACTTGAACCTTCTACATTTTAATAATTATACGAATTAGATTTTATCGTCTTCGAGATTTCGATATTTGGGTCCTTCTATCAATCGGCCATTCTCCATTTATTCTCCGTTGTTTTTAATCTAATATTATTATTTTTTGTACCGTTCTCTTGAACAGCCAGAGCCAAAAGGCAGGTGCATGACGCTTATCGTGAAACCGGAGAAGTCGACACGTAAAGTGTTCACGGTCACAGATATACCGCAGCGTCTTCTAACGGCCGCATTACAAGAGCCTGTAACACTACACAACCGTTCGAGGCAGAGATTTCTACTTCCGGTATAGGCAGGTACCAAAGTCTTCGAAGATCCTGACCACGTGCTCGCACTCCGTCTCGCGTTACATCGAAGAACGAGTGGCGTAAAATAATACTTCGGTACTCGAGCACTTCTCGATCACACTTTTGTGCAGCTGCGAACGGTCCATAGACCAGATTACATTATTATACGAGACACTTGCGAATGTTTCGAGAGATGAAAAAAATCATCGTCATTTATCAGATCCATTTACTTGTAGTTGTTGGTACTACGTCTTACGATTCATACGATTCTAACGAAGCCTCGCCGAAATTCGTTTCGTGACTCATCGCGACCTCTCGCCCCATTCGACCCTGTTACAGATTTTGCCAAACAACCTTCGTGCTATTCTCTTCGATAGTTTGATATTCCGATTCTCACAGTTTATTTCTCTAGATTCCAGAGATCATAACCTTCTCAAGTCTTCCGAAGTTGCTACATTACGTATGTTGCGGCGTACAAAGTAACGGGCTTCTGTCAGCGCCTTGCTATTCAGGGAATACATCGATATTAGAATTCATACGTATGTTCGTCTCGGATGTTCTGAATATAGAAATCGGTCTTGGTTATCTTTTCATTTCGCATCGCACCCTTCATCCGTCGCCGCTTCGTTCGGGCTGTTACAAAACATCTCAAAACCTTGATTCCAGAAGAAAACGACGATTTGCAACGTGATGATTTGAAAATAAGAAATGAAGAGGAAAGAAAATAGTTCGTCAATATCTCGGAAGTTATTTGAAATGGTAAAAACAAATCAATTTCAATGGTAAGATACACACGAGAGATTTCTGGCCACTGAAATGTGGTTTGAAAACATGTAAAAGAACACGTATAACACACAGTTATACATATCGATTTTACAGAGTATTCAATGCTGCAAAATTACTGAAATTACAACTCTGCAGCTTCAAGTTATATTTTGAAATAATAATTCGTCGAAATTTCTATCGTCGTGAAAATATTTCGCTAAATCTCCCGGGTGAATATCACCGTTACAATCGCGTACAGTACGGTGTAAAAATAAAAGCACTGAACAAACCTATACGGTATATACCGTAGAGTGTAAATAGGCGCACAAGATCGAACAAGCATACCCGATACATCGTTTTCTGAAGATTGATTGCCGCGTAAGGAATAATATAACGGAAAACATACCGCAGTAATCATATAAAAATGAGGATTGCACGCTTCTCGACTTGAGATATAAAATGACGATGAAAAAGAAAAAAAAAAATCGGAGACCTAGGCCACGAAGATAGAGTGAGTCACGGGTATCTGGTCTGGGACTATCGTCAAATATTTTTCCATCAACAGGATGTGCAGACCGCACTGTGTGATATTTTGAATACAAAGAAACAACACGTCTCATGCACATAGGTAGAAACAGCGATGCACCTCGAGTGACTCACCGTTGAACAACGTGGGAGGAAGATCCGGCTTGTACGCGTGAAAAAAGAAGATATATTGAAATGTGATTCCCTGCATTATCGACCGTGTCTTTGACCCCCTCGAATCATAACCGGACAATGGATACTTGGGGCGGGGAGGTCAGATAGCGTTATCGATTGCAGGAAGGCGAGACCTCAGGGGTTCGAAAACGAGTCCCATTCTCATGGCTGGTAAATCCCGAGGGAACGTCGAGATGTGTATCCGATAAATCGGGGATAGTCCGCTTGATCCTTCCTTCCATCCATCCAGACATCGCCCTCCGAAAGTCGCAAATTATCCCCGAATAGCCGCGGAGAGATTTCCAAAGATCGTCCGCGTGCGCGAATGATGATCGTGCAGCAGGTTGTTGTGCCGGGTTAGGAATGCAGTCTGAGTCTGGCTCTCCGTTGCAGCAGCGCCGGGATTAAGTATACGGAGAGGCAACGACCTGAACAGAGAGAAGCCCAGAAATATCCACCGCCTGTATCGTCGTACATTTTCGCCTGCCACCTGCCGACTCGATCGATATCAATTCTCAAATTCGGATCACTCCGCGATGTCCTCGGACTTTGGGAACACGCTCCGAAAGGCGCATGCTCTCCACGTATACCTGATGCAATATACGGGAACTCCCGATACCCGTTGCACGAATTCAAGCTGAAAGATCACCGTCAACGCATTGAAGCGAAGTTGCGGCGTTCAGTCGTGTCGAAGAGTTGATACAAAAATTGCACTGTGGGACAGATTTATCGGTTCTGATCACCTTAGCACACGTGTAAATGTACGTACGAGTTGTGCGGATCGTATTCGTTGCCAGTAATCTGAGGTTAAGGCCACAGTGGTAAGTGCAAAGGTGCTTTGACCTGTGCGAAGACTACTTTTCGAGCGATAAAGTGCGTAACAAGTACAGAAAACTGCCAGCCTGCGATACTCGCTCAGCGTCGAATTTTATTCGCGAATCGAGTTAATTTAGAAGATTTAAAAGTCGGATCAACAGATCCACGGTATATTTTATAAAGTTGATCACACACGGTGCATCGTTAAGCTTCGATGTAATTATTACCGAGCTCAATTTCTACAAGATAATTTTATCAGTTCATAAGTTTGGTACAATTTTCAAGTTGCGAAATGCGAAGTTTTGTTTTTTCTTTTTTTTTCTTTTCAAAACCGGATAGTTACAATAACTCGTAAGATCTCAACCTCGTCCTGATCGCAACTGCATCTCGACTCGTGAAAAGATCTTCGAGCCCCAAGATCTCAGGTAGACGCGTTACGGCTCAGGTATAATCCAAGATGGTTGGAAATTTAGAAGACAGAACTCGCTGCAGAGCCGTTAACGGTGCGACGGTGCGGAGACGGACTTAATTTTCAGAGCCCGTTTCGCAGATTTTTAACCATACTGTACGCAAGCGTTGTTGAATGCACCCTGCGTCCTGTGGGAATCCGGGCTGGTGCAGCGGGAAAATCGATACAATGTCCCTTGCAGGACCACGTGGCCTTGACTGATAGTCACACTGCCTTTCAGGCCTGGAAAATCGTCGGGGAAACGGCGATTTCGTTCCACTGATCGTGAGAGAGAAAAAACCAACGACCGTTTGCCGCGGGTTGCTTGCTTGCTCCGGGATCAAGCGATACCTTCGAAAGGCGGGTTGAGATTTTATCTTGATCCCGGGTCCTGGCTAATCTTTGCCTTATCTTATCTGATCGCTATCCAGAGTCGAAGACATCCCGGTTTCTGGTTCGAGATACAGTGAGAATCTGGATTACCAGCACGCGATTCTGCGGACAGACGTCAGACGAGGAAGTCCAGCAGATTTCTAATTACATAATTTTTAGTACCGTCCACAGTCGTATAATTTCGTAATCCACGTACGACTTGTGCATAAAATTCGTCGAGACTGGTTCGCCGGTATTCGTATATCGTATATTATATAATATTCGTACATCGCCGGTGTTTGATGAATACTGTAAACATTTGGGTTTAATTTATACGAACGACGCGATCGCGGCAATAAATGTTGTCTGAAAACGTTTTCGGGCCGATATATACAGCTGTATACGGTATAGTATGTACAACTCGTCGATGTGTCCTGCATTTGATGCAGTAATTTCCTTGTAATTAGACCAGCAAGTATTCATACCGAGGATTGAATACCGCACTGTTAGGTAATTAATTAAAAATTGATCACTAGCTTAACGGACACGCGATGATCGAGTGATGCGTTTGGATCAATTTTTTTATATTAAATAAGAGAGCCGAGGAAAATGGTTTTCAAGAATTTGACCGAACCGGATTTTCCTCTAATGCAAAAAAGCGTAATTATTCGATCATGTAACAAAATATCGATGTTCGAGGAATACCCGGAACCGATGATAAAAAAGAAAGACAATAATGCATCGGAAAAATCCTTTTCACCTATGTTACGCACATTAGTAACACAGATAACTAAGATCGTTACGAACTTGTGATTTGGAAAATTTCTTGTTACAAATCGATGAGCAGCTCACGGTCTTGATTGAGTCCATTAAATCCTCGATCTGGAATTTGGAATACATTATTATGCAACGTCCTTGTCTCTTACGAGGAACTTTATGTTGCATAAATAATAGAAATAATTGATCGAGCCGTTCAAGAGCAAGAAAATAATTCCGGATGCAAACTCCAAGAAGTTAATTAATTAACCGCAAGGATCAAATCCAGTTTTTAACATCCTTTTCGACCATCATTCGTAGACTACAAATTTCCGGGAATGCGAACGATTTTACTCTGTAATAACAACGAGAATGAGTGCTTTTTTTTTACTGATTTTGAAATTTTGAAATTTAAGGAATTGAAGGAAAAATAACGGTGAAAAGACCCATTGTTCATCCATTACTTGGGATCATTCAATTTAATGTGAACACCACCTCGAGGCATTACTCTTTTGGTAAACTACACCTAGTCTGTTAATGACCGTTTAAATATCTTATTCTGGTGAGCTATTTTTTCTTTTATACATGTACAATATACTTGTGTACGTATATAGTTAGCCTATACGTATGATACGCAATACGGAAACTTCTGACGGCCGTCGAACGTACGTGTATAAAAAAAGGCCCCCGCAGAGCAAAGTAAACTTTTAAACAATACATGCGCAGTGTTTTTTCACTAATCGAAAGGCACAAAACAAAGTCGTTTTTGGTGGAATT
Source organism: Neodiprion fabricii (assembly GCF_021155785.1). Lineage (NCBI taxonomy): Eukaryota > Metazoa > Arthropoda > Insecta > Hymenoptera > Diprionidae > Neodiprion > Neodiprion fabricii. The sequence goes on from NC_060241.1 coordinate 31,776,233, forward strand.
CTTTATAGACCGATAAATTCCAAGAACAGTACGATCGTTGTGTAATTGAATCAACATTTCGATTGTTAGGTAATATACTTAGATGTAGCGGCAGTACTTACGTCTCTTCTTCTCCGACCTTTGAACTATAAAATAACCGGTGTAATAAATTCACGCTCCGTATGATAGTACCAAAAATGGACATGGAGGATAGAAGAAAAAAACAGCACAAAACCTGCGCTGACGAACGGGCTGTAAAAACGCCAATTGGAAAAAAAAAAAAAAAAAAAAAAACAGGAAAAACCAAGAAAAGTAAAAAATATGAAAGAACCGAGACAGAATTTGTAAAAAAAAAATAACGCGTTATCTGGATCCAAGTGTCAATTTCCAATCTGCAGATATATCGTAATCCGTAAACTAAAGTGGATGGCATTATACATGTTTTCCGCGACAGCTTGAATATATGTAACATATACCACCACCGTCATATCTCTCGGACTTTTGACTGGAATTGAAAAAAGATAATACGATCGCGCAGGTTTATTGCCCGTTGAGAATGTAGATAAGCAGCGGGGGGTTACGATACGAACATGTACAACCATGTACAGCTACATCAGTATTTTCAGCGACAAGCGTAAAAATATAAAGTCGATGAAAACTTTCCTCGGCATATGACGACACACATCGCGCACGAGGATGAAGTTGGTAATTCGTTACTGTAACGATGCATGATTTGGAAAAGTCGTTACTTCGCACCTTTAGCGATGTCTGAAGTTTGGTAAACAATGATTTAAACAAGACATACTCTTATTTGGAAAAGCCAACTCCTTCAAGTCCATTCGAAAATTGCGCAATAATTATTTTTTTTAATTATGTTATGTTAACGTTTAAGAATGACCAAGAAAAAATTGATTTTCGATTGAATCGATTATTTTTCCTCCGTAATCGGTATTCGTTTTTCAATCCCATGAACAACGCAATGCAATAACAATTTATGTGATTAAAGTATCTTACTCGCTGAGTACCTATTTCATATAATAAGTGAAAGATAAATGAATATTTTCACCTGAAATTGAAAAATATCTTGACTGAAACTGTCAATGATGAAAAAAAATTTCCGCCGTTAAAAGCAGATACTGAAATTTACGAAATTTTAAAATAAAAAAAAAAAAAAAATACGAAGTAATCGAAGAACCGATTAATTTTTACCGATTCAATCGAGTCGTGTTCGATAGTTTTTTCGGACGCATCGATTATTTTTACCTTATTCTCAGTGGGCGCGACCTCAGATCATTACCCACGTCCAGAGGAAAACCGAGGTCTGCCTGCTACCGTAGACAGCCCGAATCAATCGAGTCCCGAGGCGTGCAGAGATCAAGACACTCACAATCAGCGGCTTTACGACGTCGCGGTGAAGTCGACTCGATTTCGCCCTCGGGAAACGAACACGAGCGTATTAAAAGCGGGGACAATTGTAACCATGGGCCCCACAAGCGCGTAAACTTGGTTGATGGGGTTATCGGTGTGGGGTGGAGGGGCGGAGAACTGGTGTCGTTAAAAATAGACGGTTAATGGGCCGAACGACGAGCGAGTGAAAACGCGCTATGGTGCCGGAGAAGCACGCCTAATCCTGGCAGCTTTTCGAGCTGCTGCAAAGCGGGATATCCGGACAATGCGGCTCGGCTCAGTCGTTGCGTGCAAAAAAGAACACGACTGAAATTGCGATTTTGCGATACCACTGTTGCGTTGGAACATATGAATCGCAGAAAAGAAAATCGTCGTGACCAAAGTCGTAGAGAATTGAATTTCCTAGGACTTTATTTGTATGATCATTTTTGGTAAAAATTTGAAAATCGCCGAGTTATTTGACGAAATAAATTCCAACTTAGATTCAGGATTCCGGCCGAAGCTACTGCAGGATTTAGACTCCCGTTCCTCCTCCTCCTCCTCCTCCTCCTCCTCCATAGATTGAAAAAAGAAAATAACGTGATTTAAACGACAAAATATTTTCAGTTCACGTCAGCCAATAGACGACGTTACGTTCCTTCTAAAATTGGGCAATGTGTTACAAATAAATGCACGCGCTGCGCGCCAAACGTTGATGTTTAAATAAATATGCACAGAGGGCATAAACGTCGTGTCACACGAGTTTTTCCCGAGTTTCATTCAGTGATAAATTGTTACCGTAATATGAAATGAGGTTGTAAAATTTCGCCCGGGTATAAATCTCTCTCTACTTTCCGACCGAACAGTTTTCAAGGCTTATATTACAGCCGAAAATTTGTGCAGGAAGTTTTTCAACCCGATGCGCATGAATGAATGTTTATATAATACGCTTTATTTATACACACATGCTTCAACTGTGTATTATAATGCACTTTCCAACGTTTTTTAATGCGCCAACTTACATTCACGTCACGGAACGCGACCTGCGGATGATCGACGTGGAAAACAAGTCAACTTGGCAAATTTAGCAACTTTGACGGAAGAATACCGCATGTGTAATGAGCAATGTCAATGTCCACTGGATAACAGGGTGCGGTGGACCAAGGTTTTTTAATCGCTACCCAACGATTGTTGCACATTGTTTTTTGCAACAATTCCTCTACTTCGTCAAAAGTAATTTAAAATTAGGATTTAGAAGGAAATGATTGAGCATTCAGTTTATTCACGGTGATTTACTTTCTGCTCGACCGAAGAATTAAGACAAAATCGGATTCAATTTTTTTCATCTACGTAATAACAACGGTTTGTAAAAATTTACAAAGATACGTGATTCTCGGGGTAAGATTTTTACTCACCTCGTTCGATCTGCCCGTTCAATTATAAAGAATAATTCGCGATAAATATTGATAACTGCAGTTACAACACCGTTCGTTTACCGCGATGATGATTGTAGCAGCATATATCGACAGTTGATAATTAAATGTAATAATAAATTGATGCCTGTAATTTGCGATCGATCATAGCAAGGTGGGTGAAGGGTGATTAATCGGCTGTGCCATGCTTTCGAGCGAATCGATACATTTCGTATAATATCGAGGAACGATGACACTGAGAATAAACGCAAGATCATCATCATCATCATCATCACGGTCGCGGCCTCCTCAGGGTTATAAAAATTTATCGTCGTCACGTTTTAAATGCTGCACGAATTTGTGCCAAATACACATACTTTAATCGCCGCAGCGGTGCGAAAATGAGAATTGTATTATTTAACCTGGCCAATTTATTTCTTTTTTAATACAATACAGTATCATCATATAATTGTGTACTCAGATGTTGTATTGTATGGACAGATATAATGCGAGATCTAATGTCAAGTCGCGCCAGTCACTAATATACACTGGCGCCAGTTTAAAAGTTCACTTCTCTGATAACATTTCACTTATTTTACATACGTTCATGTGTTATTTGCATTATATGCAGACCGCGTTTTACCGTACCATGCCTTTTGTATAAATTAATAAGCATGTAATAAAGTGAGAGGCGTGACACGCCGAGTATATTTAAAAAAGTATTGTAAGGTAAAAGCACAAGTAAATAAATGTTATTATACAAAATTATGACTGCGAAATAGACAAATATCATCTCGTTGCTTCGAAACGAATCAACAAATAAATGCATTTAAATGAATAAATAAATAGTGGGAAAAACAACAACGGATAAGAGAGAATTGGCAGAAATTATTGCAGAAATATAATATGACCGTCAGCCGCGGGTCAGAGGTCAATAATATTATGGCATTCGAGCGAATGTTGCGCGAGAGAAAATGTTTTTTATTTCATCTTCTTCTTCCCCTTCCTCCAGCTCTCTGTGCCACTTATCGCTGTAATTTTTTGTTTATTTGAACTCGTATCAAGACCCCCCTTGAATGTGCAATCCATTTTCTATTCTCGTCGTTATCTTAACTGTGTTATAAAAAAAAAAAACAAGAAAAAAAAAACTGATATATCTGACACACACTCGTACTTACTCGTGTCATCTTAACCGTACATCAAGCTCGAACATGTGTGGAAGATACGTGTATAGATATATTTATATTATATTTCCGATTCTCTTGTTAACATAACGAAATTCACCAAGGAGTAACAATTTCCCCAGACGTACGGGATTACACAAGCTCGGCTTAAAATAGGCATAAAAAATCTGTTGTACGAATTATTAACCCACGGGCGAACATCAAACACCGCAACATTTACATTACAAATAAAACATCACAACAACAAATTTTCAATTCGCGTTCAAACCGGCACGTTTACCCATTCAATTTGCGACAAATTCGTGCGAGATTCTTATCTGCGCGTGGCGTAATATTTGCATACCGTTTCTACCTGCGTGTGTATAATTATATCAATAAATAGTAAGTTGTGTCGTGATTCAGCTCAACTTGCATCGAGCATGCTGCACACATTAGCGACTTATAAATACAATTCGTAGGCGCTGCAGTTTCTCGATTATAATTCAAATTTTTCGTAGCTTCTTTATACGCATGTATATCGTATATACACTTCGTCGACTCTAATAGAATGAAAAAGTACATGTAAGAAAGGCAAGCGTGATATCAAATATAATGCGTCGATAATATTCCACGCAATAAATCATCATTATTTCAACTCTAAACTCGAATCATCGACACGATCTCGGGGTTATAAATCACTAGATACCTACAGCTGCAACACACGTGATATCGAGACTACGGAATTTACTCGAGTTGAAAATTCATCGCGACCTTTGCCTTCTAAAGCATAAATAAACACGGTGAGTATAATCGAGAACTCGTCATCGATAAACAACGTTCCTCGATCATTTTCCTATCTCGTTGTTTGACCGTTCCGTTTTATGAATGACTCGGAAGAAAATCCACAAAGCGTAACAAAGATTTTCAGATACAATCGATCCGCGGAGGTGTTCGTGGACATTTCCGAACAACACGATATACTTTCTGATTCACGATTGTTTTCAACTACTCACACATGTGACATAATTGACTCGTAATTAGTTACACGGAGAAAATGAACGAGAAGTAGTCACTACTGGAAAATTGTTTGCTGAAACAAACACGACAATTTAATTTACCCCACCTCGATTACACGCCGCCACAATATACGTACCGGGTATAACTTCTAAACATTTCATAAGTCGACTCCTTTCACTTTCAACTACAGCGGTACGTAGGTATACGTCGCAGAGATAAAATATGCCGATGAAATCGAGGATATGCGAACCGCAAGAAGCGGGAAGAAAATGACTTGCAATACGGTTAAAAACTACTTGCAATGAAATTATATCCCGGTACGAATAAATGAACCGTCAAATCTCTACCGTGTGTAAACGTATTATTTTTACAAATTTGTTTTTTTTTTTCTAGCGTCGATCACACTTTGTTTCTCCGATCTAGGAACTGAGTTTCTTCAAAGCGGAAGTCAAGTGAAAAAACATCTTCAAACTCGTTTCATTTCTCGGAGAATATAACTCGTTGAAAATTAAGCCGAGTTTCGATTATACGTAGCTCATTCATTATAGACGACTTCGGCACTTTTACAATCTACCGTAGGTACCTGATTGAATAACTGAAAATTGCTTGCTAGATACAAGTTGCACGATTTTACCGTTCGATTACAAGCAAACGTATGTTGTACGCTTTTTGCAACTCCGACTACTTTCCCCTGTGAAACACTAGGTTGTACATGTGGGCATAACACAATTCCGATAAAATAGAAAAATATTTCAGATAGGTTAGACTGAAATCCAGAGTAAAATACCCTTTACCGTTATCGCATCGCACGTTAAAAGGAATGGATATCTCGTTTCCTGCCGGCGGCGCTTCGAGCAGGCACTTACACTGTACATTTAGAGCGTGGAATTTCAAAACTGTGTCTGCGTTCATTGTCAGAGAGCGCCGCGACGTTCAAGGGGTCAACAAAATGACCCCTTTTCGGTATGCCGGATGTGCCTATACGCCATTCCTGGCAGACGTTACCGTATATTCTTATTACATTGATAGTAGGATGCAAAAGGGAGCCATCGTTGATTCTTTGTCTCGCACTAATGTCGCGTATTATCCGTATACTTGAGTGTAATAAGAACGCGGTACTATCGCCAAATTCTTTCACCCTTAAAAATGAATTCCGAACAAAAGCGTTTTGTGTATTGGAAAGTAAAGAAACCCTTTCGATCCAAAAGGAGAAAAAAAAACCTCTGTAAAGTAAAATATGTAAAGTAATTGACAATGAGGTGCACAGGTCGATATTAAGCACTGCAGGTATGATAAATATACGCACGAATCACTGACCCTGATTTTCATCCAAGAAATTACGTAAACTATCAAGCTCAAGATCTCTGAACCGGTTATTTTTGTTTTCTTGCTCTTCGTTTCTGTTCCCTCCGTACTTTTTTCGGTTTTTTTTTACCCGCGATATCCACCCACGCGACTGAGGATCAGCTTCTTGAGCGAAAACTTGACCTGTCTGAGCCTAATATAGAAGCCATCTTTTCACACTCTTGGTCTGCATAGGTGTAGAAAGCATCGCTTGTACCGCCGTGTCACGACTCGAGCGTCGTGGCGGCAATAAATAATTTAACGGACGGTAGCCTGTACAAAACTATACAGGAGTGATTTTTTCCACGCGGTAAAATGGGCTAAGACAAATCATTTCAAACTTACATACACTCACTTATTAACATCCACGAAATATCCCGGACAAAAAAAAATACAATGCAAAAAACTTGAATAAAATAACTTCATTCGTACATGGCATGCGTACATACATGCGTATAGGTATAATTCGATGAAAACACTTTTGTCGAAAACATATGATAACGTATATTTAAAAAAGTAAACAAATTGACTGCACGAGTGGCGCGATACATGATCCAACGAAATTGACGCGCTCGTGACAGTCGCGGCCGAGAACCATATTTATTACTAAAAACGTACGTACGCAACACATCATTAACTCTTCAAAACAATATTTGCGATAAGATGAGATAACCGGAGAGATCTTTTTTTCCTGGTATAGATATTAAGAGCGCCGTTCGAATAGAGGAAACGAAATTTTCCTGCCACCGCAGGGCATGTGCCAGGAACGACGACCAGAGACGCCCCTCTCCTATTATTATACGGACGTAATGCTGCAGCATCAGCATCACCGCCATGGTGGTTTATAATCTGGGTTAGTTGACTTTCCGCTTAACCCGTATATATTATATTGTTATAGCTACGAACCGCGTAGCTCTCTCTACGTAATTCACATCAGTGGAATAAACGGTTCGTCGCGTATGCAGAAGGCATTCGCTGTTGTAAATTGTAATATTACACAGGGTAGTCTGTAGAATATTTAAGTTAATGAGTGGCGGGAATTGAATTACGCAAAGCCGAACCAGGCCGTTAATTAATTAGACACGTGCTTTTTCATTTTCATCCAGCTGAAGGGAATTTGTTTCACGTTTCTCAATATGCGTGATATGATTCTGGCAAGAGTATTAGACATAGCCGTATGCATTAGAGAACTTTTTTCTTAGAACTCGACGAGAGCTTAAAAAGTCTTCGACGTAACTTTCCTCTATCTGTTTGCAGAAGTGCGGTATGACGCCAAATCCATTAATCTGGTTGTAACGAAATATAACCCAAGATCTGGCCAGACCTTGGAGTATTCACAGAAAAAAAAAAAAAAAAAATCGGTTCGGTAGTTTTGGATTTATAAGCGAACTTACGGACAGACGCGTCTAGACGGGCAGAAGGACATTGATTTTTGTACATGTAGAGAAGAAGAGAAGAGATGTTGATATTATCCCTACGATGTGTGCGTAATCTGTAATGAGTTAACGACCGTTACCGCATAATTCATGTTCGTTTGATTGCAAAAAAAAAAAAAAAATAAAAAATCTATTGAGCCGAAATAACGTGTACGAGACGAAAAAGAGAATAATTATAAATGAGAGAACAAAAAAAAAAAAAATAAAATAAAGCACGTTTTGGTAGGTAAATAATGTTCGTAAGTAAATATTTTCGAGCGGTCTGGACACAATTTCGCGCGGCATGCAGACGACGTCGAACAATCTTTTTCACAGTGAATTGCGCGCTTATTCGAACGCTTCGCGCCCGCGTGGATCACTCATTCATCATTCATTCATTCATTCATTCGTCTACTTCATGTCTGGTACCGCTGCTGCTGCTTCTCTTCTTGTCGAATCCAAAAGTTTTTTTTACAACCACTTATCTACATATTTGTTATTCAAATAGGCAGATTCGAGTATATAAAACTGAGATATATTTCTAGTGGAGTTATTAGATACAAACAAAATCGACATTTATGTATCAGATAATATCTACGTGGATCTGCCCGAGATTGTGTGTTATTATTGTTATTATTTTACCTTATAAACAGGATTAAAAAAATAAAAATAAAAAAATGCAAGGTATTATTATAGCCGCTATTTTCAAGTTTTTACGATACACGCACCCACCGTGAGTAATAAAAATCAGCTTCTTCGCTTTCCGGTCTTATCGTCTAGATGACACGAAGTTAACACTCAAACTCAAACTCCTAGTCGCCGCGGATTACGAGTGCTAATAATAAATATGTCTGCGAATTTTTTAGCACGCTCGACCGTAAAGAACAATGCATTTATCGAGCGATTATTTCACCTTTGTTTTGCTCACCATCAAGGTATATTTTTATACTATACTTTTATACCTATATACGATACTATACTAACAATGAATTTTCTAATTCCTCAAGTTGCTGTAACGGGTTTTTTCCACCCTCAAACCGATAATTGTTATCAAGAATAACAATTTCAAATTCCTTCAAAGAATCTTTTATTCCCCAAAAAAAAAATTGTGCCAAAGCGATAAATCTCATCAGTTTTTCGGGATGTATTGGATTAGGTTTTCTAAAATTTGACAAAGAACAACGCTTGTTTCAGCATATTTCGCGCTAAAAAAAAAGTCTCGTAAATCGCAATGAACTGCTACATGTATACAGTGGATGTCCATATCGATTCAACGGTATAATATTATATCATTGATAATTATTCGTGTCACGTTTGGTTTAGCGTTACTGCACACGCACGCAACGCCGCTGCTTTCACCCAATCCCCGTGCATGTACGGAAAGAATACATACCTACATCCAACACCAGTGGAGTGAAAAAACAGAACGAAAAGAAAGAGAAGCGAGGAAAAGAAGCGAAGAGAAGAGAAGGGAAGAAACGCAACGAGAAATTATTGAAAAATTTCCACCCACCAGGCTTCCATTTCATCAACCTAGCCAAGAACCCAAACCGAAAGTAAACCCCGTATAACATAGTTAGCCCGTCGAGCGACGAGGAAAGTTATACGTATGTAGGTACGTACATATTACGAAATAGCAAAGACCTGCCAAGACAAGAATGAATATGAGACGCGATTATCCTAGTCCAGCCGAAATGTACAATTGAAATTTCAATTTTTCGATACAGTTATTTAATTTTTGTAATCCAGGAGGGGGGTCATCGGTAATTTAAATTTAGAATTTCAACCAGTATCCCGCAGTAGCTTCGGCCGCCATCTTGAATTTATGGGAGAATTTGTTTCTGTCAAATAACTCTGGTATTTTCAACATTTGACCAAGAACGGCAATTACTAAACTTGTAGGAAATTTAACACTCCGCAACTTTGATTGTGACAATTTTTTGACTACGATCGATATTTTCCTAAACCTAATCGAAAATCCCCTCCCAAGGATTCGAATAAGAAAATTGGTCTTCCTAACAACTTCAATTTCAGGTGTTCTTTCCTGTAATGACGTAGCGACTGGCAATGAGCTATGCGACGAGTTTTGGTTCGAAACAACTCGGAGCGGAAAGATCGTCGGATGGCGTGCATCCCGGAGTTTTGAACCCCAGCTGCAGGTCCGTCTCGCTGTGGGAGGGACCCGCGTTAACGTTGACGGATAGATCAGGGCCAGCAACGTGAAGGAGCTGAATTACCGTCGTCGAAATAACTCGTGCATGTGCAGCGGTAATGGAAGGGAAAGCGAGATAAAGAGAAGGAAGAGAATAAAATATTTACGACGATGCGCCGCTTCGTCGCTTTGGTTATGCTGTGTTCTATCAACTGTACCGACGTACCGAAGATGTAAATATTCGTGTAACGTATTTAACGTGTGTAACCGGGTTCTTCCTCCTCCTCCTCCTTCTCTGTTACAAAATCACACACTCAAATAAAAATTACTCGTGCATCATCATGCACGTGCAGCAGGATAAATTGCATCTACTCTCTCCGAAAAGTTTTTACACCACGGCACGCGCGGCAGATGCAATTAATATACGTCCATTGGTGCTCTGTTATGCAGACACGCATATACCGTTCGTATATTACAGTGTGTATATTTTCCCTCCGAGTAAACACACCACTCGGTATTATTTGCGTTGAATAAAGCCACCCATGCACCAGACTCCCGCAGGTCTCTAAATTTCCCAGGCATATATATATACTCGTGTACTATGTAATCACAGTTCACGCCCAAGTCTAAAAGGCAATTAGTGAGCGACACTTAGCGCCCGCGGTTCTTTTACTTGTACCGTTCCCAACTTCAGGGCGTACCTGTTTCCTCATTCCCATGATGCACCCGGCAAACGGTAAACAGTAAAAAACAAAAAACCGTCGTGAAGCTGAACGAGGTGGATATCATTAGTACCAACTTTAACGATCGTCGTTAAAAAAAAAAAAAGTGAGCCACGTTGCTCCGGTGACTTGAAAATCAATTTCAGTGGCAAGTTCGAATGTACCGTATTACCGTGTATCGCGATCAGCTGTGCCGAGTCCCTGTCGTCGATCGGATTGCGCGTTTGCAGGCGCAACACGGAAACAAGATACGATCGCCGACGGTGGCTCTAAGCCTTAGCTGAAAGAAAGAAACGTTTGTATACAGTTTGTTCAACTCACCGTCACAGGTATTCCCAGGAACCGCTGAACCACAGCGTGGATCGATCAAGCACCCACTATATCGAAACTGACGAATCAAGTACACCCGACATTTCGCCTAAAATGGTAATAATTGCGCGCCTCCGCGTATCCTGTGAAACTACCAACGAACGAAAGGCGATGCTCTCTTGTCTTTTCGAGGACCGACGGCGCTGCCAGCCACGGAATCACTAAACTCTCTTTTTCTGTCTCTATTTCCCTCTTGCGTTAAGCGTGGGCTTAGTTTCTCGCTCCGAAGACGAGACTAACGGATTATTATTCAATTACCCGGATACAAATATTCTCCAATTATCGTCCGAATCGTCGCACTCGCAACGATGTATTCTCCCATAGTTCCGCCCTTGCGATAAAAACTCTACGACACTTATCTCGTCGACCGTTAACCACCGGCGAGTGACAATATTCGCTCAAAATTTATTCCTGCGGATATATATTCCAGCGCTTTTTGTCACCGCGTCTCGCTCACCCTCTGCTGCCTATAAGCGTGTACACTGCAGCGACTGATCGACGCTCCGTCGAGCTACTCGGTTCGCGTCTCTCTGGGAACTGAATTCGACTTGGGAGACTCGACTCGGCGAGCCGGCTCGGGATTCCCCCTTCTCCGCAACCCGCCGCCGAGAGCAGAAGACCTCGATGCACGCCGTGTGCCTATTACATTTATCTCGCATCCTCCTCTTCGCTGTCTTTTCATAGGCGATAATATTCTCAATGGGACTCGTCCACGCGACGTCCTCCCTCCCCCCTCGCCCCCGGAGGTTCGCAAAAAAATCTACTAAGGCCGGAGAATGGAAATTTTCAAGACGCGTATGTCAGTTTCATGGAATCTCAAAGTACGGGAAGTCGGAGTTAAGGAGAATATCGTACAAAAAAAGGATAAACATTGACCATCCTGTATACTTTGGAATACTGTAATATAGATTTTGGCGTTTTTGATAATCTTATGTACGTACGTACACTTTTACTATACATATATGTATACATTTGAAGTATTCCACGCCAACTCGACGAATTATTGCCCCTCACCGTTTTTCATTTCGATCATAAATTTTCATACGATTGTCCCAGCTCTAAATAATACTCCTGAATTATTTCACACTTTCATCTCAAACTTTTATTTTTTAATAATTGTTTGCAGTCGTAACGGAACGCCATTTGTGAAATTTTCGAAGAACATTCTTAAAAATTCTTCTATCAGAGAGGATTATTTTAGGCTGAATCGGAAACTGAAAACACATTTTTTTTAATATTTATTCGACTAATTATAGAAAAACAATTCATAAATAGAAAAATCTGGTATAATTCAGGAGTGCTATTTACAATTAGAGTTGGGACAATCGTATAAAAAATTATGGGCACAATCAAAAATGGCGAGGAAAAATCATTGGTCGCGTTGGCGTGGAATATAACATACCTAGAACAACCTAACTACATTTTGACATTACATGTTTACATTCAAGTTCGTACTAACAATGTGCCAAAACAATGTAACAAAATTTGAGTTTAATTTTATCGTCGAATGAAACCCGGCACGGTGCAGGGTGCTTCGCGCAGTATAATTATTCATATTTTTATGAAATTAATGCCTTTAAAACATCTGCTTGGCTTAACAACTTTGACAGTATTATCAAAAGTGGTCTTAAAAGTAAAAAAAGATACTGAATTCAAACTTGGGTACTAATAAATCAGCAATGCCTCAACTAACCCGGTTCATTTACATTTGGTCAAACCCTATGAATTCGAAATTTAAAAGTTCCCCTTGTGTCACGAACGTAAGAGTATCTACATGTTCGGTTGAGAATATTTTTTATTTTTTTTTCGATTCGGCAAGTTACTAATTCGTAGCTGTTGCAACTTTCGCGCTAATGAATCCGTAAAATCTGTTCACGGGATGGAAAATCACCGGAATGATCGACGAAAACGTCAGAATCCCGTGACTCAGATGCTTCTATATGTAATTCGAAAGCGGCAGTGTTTGGGTTCAGCAAGTTCACTCCGTGCGAATGAATTTCTGCTCGTTCGATATTCAATCATCGGCTGCGAACGTTTAGTGACATGATTACGTCATCGACCTATCCTGCGAACCGTATAATAACATGCATATGCGTCTACATATGCGTAGAGAGAAACTTGAAAGTTCCTATGAGAAACTATGCAGCATCGATCCTTCCCCACTTTCAGACCCAGACAACCTTGATTTCGTTTAAATACTAATATCGTAGTAAACATTTACACCGCGGGCAGAGACTCATCGGTAAAATGACCATAGTTCCCATGACTTTGTGCCAGTTGACATGCCGCGAGGTTTTTCCCATCCCCCACAGAATGCGGTAGTTTTCCTCGAGCTCTGTAATCGGAATATTTGCTGTGATTTTATCGGTAAAATCGATTAAGGACAGTGGCGTAACCGTCCAAGGTGCAATAATGCATGCAGTGATTAAGCGGCATAATTCGGTCGTTTAATATTCTTTAAAAATATCCATAGAGAACGTTGCATATTTATTTATTAACGGACGACTAAAGTTACCGATTGGTTTTACACCCGGAGTAATCAGTTACAGTTTCAGATCTCGGTATTTCAGATTTAATTAATGGGAGTTCATCATGAACATTAAATTTATTCCACGAGATCGTCTCGGATATTATACCTACTCGAGGCAAACGGTTAATTTGCAGAATTAGCAAGAGGTCAGTTTCAAGAGTGACTCCTCCTTCGGAGAAAGCTCTCTGGGTTTCCCTACACTTTGATTATATTACCTTGTACCATCAAGTCTTACTCTCGACAGAGAACTATCGGAAATCTTTTCGAATTGGCGTCGGCGTACCGCAGCTAACGAAGCGCAGAACGAACCTTTCGATCCGTGCAGGGTACGATCAGGGAAAAGCACACGACACTCCTCGGTGATTTTCTCCAGAGTCAAGATTTCCAAGAATCAGCTCTGCGTTCGTATAAATTGAGCGTAAGTGCGTAGAAACGAGAAGCTTGTGTAGAAACGAAACGTTCGTCGCTCCTTGGGGGGCAAATTACTCTTCCGATTGGAAGGTGGGTGCTAATAGAGGTTCGGTAAAGGCGGTTCCATTCATCGGCTATTTGCCACTTGCGTGTCAAAGAAGGCATCGATTTCTCGATTCTGGGAGAGCCGGTACGAGAAAAGGAACGGATCGTAACCCGAGATGCCGTGTTTTGTGTGAAAATAACACCACTCAATACAAATGTTAGCAAACCGTTGGTCATGTGAGCCGAGATCGAGGCACGTGAGTCTAGTTACAACGATACGGTCTTGTGACAAACACGAGGCTTTACTTACAATGCGTCAGAAGTCGTACTAATCACTTGACAAGTAACAACGACTTAATCTTCTTTTGCAAATCTCATTCTCATGCGCAAGCCGCTGTATTACCTTATATAGCATATACCTGCAGAAAACGTACACATGCACACATATACGTACAGAAAATGTGTGTACGCAGCTCATCAAATACCACAAATTGTATCTCTTTGTCAGTCAGCCACGTCCCTGAAAACAGTCATTCATTTCGGTAAGTGTTAAGGTACACAGACCCAAGAAAGACCAACTATTTTCGACATCTTGGCAAACAATAGCCATGTTTGTAAGTACAATTCGCTCTGGCCTGCAATTCGGTGAAACTTATTCGTGATTGGTTTATTATTAGATATTGTACGCAACAGCTGATCCGTCGACGTCGAATAGTGCACAGAAGAGAATCCCAACTGGATGCCTAAAAATTGATTTTATTCTTTCCTCTAGCAAGGCTGATTCAAGACATCGTCAATTTGTTGATTTCGTGTTTTTCAACCACGTCAAGTAATGGTATTAAAACGTACAAAGCTATAGTTAAGGACCGTAGTGGTGAAAGGGCGTAATTCAATTTTGCGGAGAGACGGCGCCTAGGGCAACGCCTTACATTGTATTATTATACTTTTCTACACATGGACGAGTCTTCCAATTTGTACCGCCAACGGCCGAAGGAATAAGAAAAAAAAAACGATCTTCACACGGTGTTGTATTAAATTCAGAAAATTGGAGGCTACGAAGCATAAAAATCCATTCATGTTCGAACAACGGTGTACAGCACGTGTCAAGTCAATCAGAACACTGTTCGTTTAAGGGAATTATGACTTGTAAGGTGAATTTCGCACACATAACATTTGACCACCTTCTGTGAGAGATGATTCGGACTATCAAGGAATCAACGTCTCGTTATTCGACTGGCCACGCATCGTCACGTCGAAATGATTCTTCCTATTCCGTGATTCGCACGGCGGCCAAAACCTGCGGAGGAATCGAGTTTTTTTTTTTTTTTTTTTTTTTTTTTTACATTACCCTTGTAATCGAGTAGAAAACAATTTCCGGTTTCGGAACCAGACTTCATATATCTCCAAGCCGCGCGTTAGGTATCCTAGGGGACCTTGAACCCCATCGAAACGTGGGTTTTCGGTGATTGCGGGAGCCTGCCGCGAAGGTCATCGACTCTGTTCGATCGATAGCATCCTCGGCTCGCGACTAAGCCTGGAAAAATCTCTCAGGATTTATCGTTCGGTATGAGACGTCTCGGGAAATTGGCCGCCGTCTCTTCATCATCTCGTTAGGTGTGAAATCGTGCGAAAGTTACAAATAAGAAAAATGTCGGCTGTGGAAGGGTCTCGCGGTTCAGGGACGTTGAACTCTAACGTGTCAGAGCAGTTACGCCATCGTGTGCGAAAAGAGGGAGGAAAAAAAAAATCAACAAATCGCACTCGGCAACCGAATAAAGTGAAAAAGTAGAAACTGAAAGAAATCACGTCACGTGTTCCACAGTCAAAGAAATTCTTCAATTTTCAATGAATATTCTGTGCATCGAATATTCCGCAAATTGACACTCTCGACTCGTATATATATATAATAATATGCTGCAGGATGGATTTAATGTATTCAAAATCATACGTGAATCACGTGTTTCCTGAGCGAGGAAGTTTTTCAAATGAATATTTGCAGTGTCAACTCACCGGAATTTCATACGGTTTTGCCTCTACTCCCAATATTTGTTATACTATTATTGAAATATAACGAACAAATACAACGTCCCGCAACATTGCATCAATATTATTAATTCGCGGTTGAAATTTTGTCCGGAATTGACCGCTTATCCATATACCCAATAAACATCATGTTCGTCTACCGAGAATGGGCCGATATAGTTTTCGCAAAGTGCAGATAAATAAGATTTGCTCCATTTGACAATAACATCTGTGAATTAAAATATTTCGTCATTTTTTCCATCAAACCAACACGATCGGCACCATGCGTCATTGGAATGGCGAAATCTTTGTTCGAGAAGATCAATCATACATATATCAGTGAAAGCACTTGCTGAGAAGTCTTGCAAGTTATGTAGGCCAGTTAAAAATATTTCGTAGTGGTATCGAATTTTTTTTCTTCATATATACTTAATTCAAATCAATTACTTGTTGTAGTTGTACCAAACGTTTCTACATGGAGACTGTTTTTTTCAGTATCGGTCTATAATCGTTCTGTTATGGAAAGAAAATAACGGATTAACGTCACTTGACACTGGTTCACGTAAATATCGCTGTACGCGGTCTTGAATCACACGAAAAAAAAAAACGAAAAACAATCGAGACAAATATTAAAACATCAGTTCAAAAACTGATCCCATAAACCGATCGCGAGTTCAGTTATCACGATCTTGATGAAACGGAAATCTTTCTCTTTCGGCGACTCGTTCCTGGAGAATTTACGTAGGTAGATAAAGTAAAAACGCGTCCGAGATCAGAGATAACCGCATCGACAGTTTACCCAAGTCATGAAAAATTCTGATATCAATAGCGGAGATTGACAAATGCCCATTTAATCACGATAGGAGCAAACATTGACCGTTTGACGTCGTAGGCTGCGTATGCGTGTGACATACAAATACGGATACAGTCGTAAACAATGTAAAATACACATGCGCGTAAACTACATATACGATACCCTCATTCTCATGAGATATATGTTTGGAACATGAAGTCGTTCGCTGATGCAACGGGGTCAACGATATCGTTAAATGTCTTGCCACACTTTTTGTACCGATATCGCGTGTACAATATAGGTCAGAATCTTCCCGATAAATTTTAATACATATGTATAATCGAACGACAAATGAGGACCTGACTCGTTTTGCAACAACGCAACGAATTGAAGCGATCCGCCAGATCCCAAGGTGGCCGTCTAATCCTCTCAAGTATCAACGCCCGATCGAGCGATGCTTTTCATTTCAGCGAACAAAGTTCGACAACTTTCTTCAATGTTAACAATAAATACAAATTCCAAGTAAATTTACTACGCCGAGTCGCCAAAGTTGCGCAATGTTTCACAGCGTCGTATTACAACCATTGCTCCCATTTATTAAACCTTTCCAATCATTCAACAGCTTCGACCCTCATTCGGCATAGGGATTTCTTATGCAACTACGCATACGTATGGTACAATTTCTGATGCACAGCTCGTGTAACTCACTGATTCTCATTGATTAATTTAAAGTTAAATCAGCACAGGTGAGGGGCAATGTTCTCACTGGCATTGTTTCCGTGGGTATATAACTTTCGAGGAACTTTCTGGACTCGGTGATACGGTTGGATACCTGATCAACATATGTATCAACTTTAGCCATGGATCGAGACATTTTCTTTCTTTCTTTTCTTTTTCTTTTATCGACAATTTGGCGTCACGAAACTATAAACGAGCAGATAGAAAATTTTCCGCATATCCGACGTGTTTGAATCTGGATTATATTGCGGTAAGTCGTAGCACTGGCAGTGAGAGAAGATGTATAAACCGGAATGCGAATACGGCAAGTTACGAGGTAAGACTGACCAAGTATTTGTTGCAGGAAGCGAAAAGGAACACGCATGTAACAGGTTTTCTGCGAACTAAAATCAAGCCGCTTATACCCATTGTCATTGTTATTCTTCATTTTGATTATTTATTTACGCAGTCTTGATATCGCGCGCAACTTGAACATTAAACTGACCTTCGTGTCTCATTCGTCGTTTTGCGATGTTTTTTTAATCCACAAGAGAGCCCGTACAGACGTTAATCAACAAAAAACAAAGAAACAAATTAAACTTGTCACTATTTTCGTAAGCTATTCATGATCGTGTAGTATCTGCTTTAATAAAAAATAAATGAAATGAAAATTCTCTAGCCAACGTCAGCTTCTCGCTTTAAGAAACCATTTTTGCAACCATTTACTCTGACGATCGATAACGAACCTACCCTCGCGAAAAATGAACCCAACTTATATTCATGGGTATATAAATACCATAACGCGTACTAAGATCGGTTAATTTCTGCTTACATCTTTCCAACAGCCTTTCTCTATTATGCTTACGGAAGATCTAAACATAGTTTATTACTGCATCCACAGGCCGTACGTACGGCGTTTTCGTAAGGACGTAACATGCGTACACGTTCGTGATTATTTCTCGCTCAATTTGCCCTGGATCGGCTTAATTTCCGCAGGCTGGACCTCGTGCATTTTATTGTCGACTAACAGATTTGACCTCAAGACAAAATCTTGGGAACAATAAATGACACGGTATCCCTGGGATTCACAGTGAAACCAGTCGACGAACACTTCTTTAATCGTTTTACGTATTTGGCCAGTTTCGTTCTTTGTTTTCTCGTCGTTATTGTCAACACCATTGTTCGGATCTCATAATTCTCATCTATTTTTCGAGGACGAATTCGTTCTTGATCACAGTGATCTCGTGTTTTTCAGTCTTCTGCTTCTCAGTCCCGTTGATCGATTAATAACGAAAAATGGAACGTTCCGGTTTGACTAATTACACGCATTGTTATTATCGAATGGTTCAGTTTTACCGGGGATAAAATAATTGACTTGCGAATTTGTTTTCCCGCAGAAAATTCACCTCTGGCTTGTTTACGCTAGTAAAGTTGCAGCGGCGACTCGCAGTGACGTTATTCAAACTGTAATAGACGATTAACATCTGTTAGAGAGTACAGGTGTTAACAATCCCGTGCACTATAAATGGCCGGCTACAAATAGTCCCTTTATGATAATTGTCCACCGATGTCACGCCGGTTTGCAGACACAGTTTCGAAACTTTTGGAAATAACAATCCAGGCCGATGCTATTCTTAAAGCTCGTTCCTATTTTCCTATTGTTCCTTATTTTTACCTATTTTCATTATTTTTTTTCTTCGAGTAAACGAATACAGAGAAAACCACATGTAACAACTATCTAATACATATTCCACGAGCTTTCGAAGCAATTTCCACGTACATAGACGTTGCACGTTCCGTCCGTATTTCCCAGGACGGTGGAGCGTTGATTAAACTTCGTATTGAATATTTATAAAACGGATTTGGCGATGTTCGACAAGGTTCTCCGCAACCAAGTAAAATGTATTCGTGCCGATAGGCCGAGTCGCGTGAGAGTAATTCCCATCCGGTATGATACGAGAAGAAGATTAAGCGGTAATACTGGATTAGAATTAATTATTCGACTGTCCGAGGTTCGGACTGCACTGCAGTGAAGCGCTCTTACATACGCCTGGGACCCGAGGAAAAATTCTCCTGAATCACGATGACCCGCAAATTTGCGAGAAAGAATCAAGATCTGTTCGTAAATCCATCGCTGACGCTTCAGAGGCCTAGTAGGAATAAAGTAGACACGACGTGCGGCGCCGCAAAGCCGTATAAAAATTTCTATTCCAGTTGGTAATAACGAAAGAAGAATCTTGGCGTTACCCTGGGCTTGCTTTATAGGCACCAACCACGTTGTCCAGCAATTAATTTGACGGTCTCTGCCAATGAAGTACATCCTCTCGTTTTTCGTACCATTGGGAAAAATGCTTGTCGCGATTCACCATCAGGATAAACACCCTTAGGTACCGCGGGTTGATATTTATCGATATACCGGCTGGGACTTTGCGTGTTAATTCCTTCGTCAAGTCGGCGACGCGGACGGGACGAAATTCATTGTCAGTACGGTAACAAGAAATATCGACGTGTTTTTTATGCAGCCCAATTTTTTATTTTTTTTTCTCTACCTCGGATGAGATGGTAGACGTCTCGATAGATTTTCAGCTTGATAAATCAGGTGTAGCAAATTCAGTTTCGTCGAAAAACTACCCCCTTAGATAACAGTGGTGAACACTGTGCAGACAGTTTAGATTTACTTAGTTAGTCGGTTGGTTAGTTAGTCTCGAGCTGTCGGGTGGAAAGACGTGTAAGGTGCAGAGAGACCTTGGGTCACCTTTCTTTGACCCTTAAATATACAGTCTAGTCTTTCTTCTCCGGTGAGTCCGATGTTTGCTCGAACGTCGCCGGTGCTCCAGATGCGACGAAATTTACGGTCTTGTGTACATTCGGTCACACTTTGACTCCTCGTCTTGGCGCTGCCATGTCCCTATCCCAAACGGTCCAGCCTTGAGGTTTCGAGGAGAGAGGAAAGAGGAAAGAACCAGTAGCTGACCATCGTTGACCATAAACACCGTCCGCCAAAGACGGAAAAAATATTGTTAATGTGAGTGCGGAGGAACGGTGAAAGATGAATTCTGAGAATCTTTGGTAGTACCTGATTGATGTCCAGGAACGCCGAAACGGGAGATAAGAGTGAACAATGACATGACGGAATCACCGCGATCAACGTTTGGGCAGATAATGGAATGATTTCCAGGAATTACATCCACGCTGACGTTATCTCGGCTGTGAAGAAAAAAACGACGTTAATCATTCTTAACAAACTAATTCCGGCAACATACGTCCAGATGATTAAGCATCAATTGTCGTTGTCAGGAACGGAATCAAGCCGCCGCCGACGAAACGGTCGACAAATTCTTGGCGAGTGAGTGTAAAGTAAGCTTGCTTGTCAAACCTTTCGAGCCGTGTGCCATGTCCATCTGTACTTAAATACGTTCCACTCGATTAAACGTATCTCTTCCATACAGTCAGTTCCACGTACCTACGTCTTTATACTCGCCATAAACATAAACCTTATTTGGAGGTGCGATCAATAACGCGCCATTGAACACACCTCGAGCCAATCCACGAGTTCGGGGTCTGATTGATATTCTTTCCATTGCGAAAATTGTAATTTCACAAAATCGGACTCGCTGAAATCACCGGTGATTAGGGATGCCGTGATTACGCTGCTCAATCGATTATTTCATCGACAATTAATCAAGTTCAGACAAGATTACAAATTATCAATTACCTTTGTTTTGTTTTATCGCTTAAATTGGAATATCATAATCTTGGTTTTAACAAGAAAGTTTCTTTTTTTCTTACAGACGGAATTCAAGATATTAATAGATTCATTTTGCATAAAAATAGTTGCACCGGTAATTACTTAGCAAAGCGACTATCGTTGCGGGTGTTGATAATAAGTTATGTAAAATAGCTCACGATCTTAAGTCTGTAAGACGACATGGGATTTATGTAATGATCATCGCGTTGAATTAATTTGTACAAATATAGAGAATCGCGTGCTCTGTTAAATTTGAATAGTTTAAAGCATAATTAGTCAAGCTGTATATTATATGTATAACTACAAGAGCCTTGAAAGAAGGAAAGGAAGGAGAGGAAAAGAAGAGAAAATAATTAGCCGTTGTAAATTATCATACCATACGCTACGAATAAAACGGCTAAGTATCGTCAGACTAGTTTTACCGAATATAGAGCTCATTCCACTCTATAGGCAACGCTTATTACACCAGCCAAGCTCTATAAATATCCCTCCCGAGGTTCGCGCAGCGCATCGCTGCTCTCAATTCACAATTACCACTGGGTTTTGAAGTTCAGTCCGTTGGATAAAAATTGAAATAAATAAAAGAACATGCACGCGTGTAACCATAGAGCAGACTTGCCCACATTCCATCTAGCCAGTTCCTCCGAAAGTCCAGTGGGCAGGTAGAACGGACACTTTTTTATTTCAAGATCCGTTCCGCAGTGTATATTCGTATCACCGCAGTATGCATTTAACCTAGTTCCGTACAAAGCTTTAAGGTTGTGATCCCTTATTCGGTTTATCACCAATGTCATCGTAGACCGACATTACGTTGGGTCTGGACATTACACAGTGATTACGAAATCGATCTAGTCCTTCGATTTTGGAAAACAAGTACGGCGACTGCGCGATAATCAGCAATAATCACCCAGTATTTGACCGTCGAAACATGGATCGATCGCTTTAAAAGCAGCCTGTCGTCCCACGAGGATTCTGACCATTGTCCGATTGCACTGAAAAGGTTGGTGTCGGTTCTCACGAGGGTCAAGCCAAGCGGACTGAACTTGGCCTGCCCCTAAAGAAAATGACAATGCACGGAACAGGACGAGGGAAATCTGAACAGTGGTCCAGAATCCTGTACGTTTGGGGGTCGAAAACCGGCTCAGAGACAAAGAACTCGAGGATGGTCGATGTCCCGGAGCGAGACTGTGAGAACTGGAAGTGATCGAAAGTGTGGAAGGCTCGAGGCGCTTTGAGGGGAGTCTGCATCCTCCGTAAACACGAACGGATGAACATTTGCGATTTCTCTTTCCTAATCACTTTCCTTTTCGAAGCCGCTCACACGGTTGCACGCACCGCTCTAATTTGGTCAGGGTTTATCATCAAGTTGAAGTTCAAGTCGAAGCTGCTAAAGATCATTTGAATCACTTGCATCGGGGCAGGGACGAAGGTTGATTACAGACTCGATACGTGTTTTTCCTTTATACCTAATTATTCTTTATGGCATGAATTAATCGAGCTATCGCTCGACGGGTACTCGTTAAAATTACTTGATATTACTGTATGAGAATTTTTTTGTTTTCTTTATCGCCTTCGTTAACTAAGGACACGAAGCTCTCGGATTACGGCCCACGCGGGACGACGAGAAGCGAAACGTCGAGAGCTGTATAGAGAAAGAAAATTAAACGAAGATAAAGATTCTTCGGAATTATGCATTCACTGATCGAAGCTGATATCGCCCGGAGTGAAACGCTCGCGATGGTAATATTCGATTAAACAGTTCGACTTAATTTGAGATTATCTCGCGCGCGAGTCTTTGAGGCGGAATCCTGAATCGGACAACTCCTTATACAGGGGAACTTGATTCAGAGTGAAGAAGGAATATAAAACCGCTCGCTTGAGTACAAACAGAATCCTTGCATCTTGGTATAATTAGTCGGGAGTTGAAATTAAAATTACATTCGAAAATTTCCTCGTCCCGAACGTTACAATTCTATTAAACTTTGCGAGCCTTGGATAATTTTATAACATAACCGTGACTATGAATAGAAAAAGTCAGGTTTCACGTTTCGGCTTGGCCAGATTACGCATAAACTGCGTTAGTTTGAATAGGTTTTAACGCGTTTTGGGCATAGCGTGAAAGTTTTACGTACAAACAGCGCGTGCTGGCATTCGATCGTGAGATTTTCTTGTCCTACATGCAGCAGCAGTTTGTTGCGCTTCGTTATTATTAAAAATTTATTCAAAGGTAAAATACACAAAATTTTCGCAACCCTGCCATAACGTTGTTGCGGAACTTGAACCAAACTAATCCAAACGAATGTGCGAGTAACGCTTATGCATATCTATATATGCGTCCAAATTTTTAGGCCACTAGGTTATGCGTATTGCCTGAATACTAAAGACCAGACCAGACTCACGCACACCTTTCGCGATTTCGCGATCGTGCGTAGAGCGATTCTCACCTGCAGAGTCATCGGCAGAAATGAAATTAAACAAGACAGACGTAGGATAAATTCAAGTGTATAATAATGAGATGTTTTAGCAGAGAAAGAAGCCTTTCCTACCTACCGATTCCCAAATCTTACGGATGACGACATCCTCTAAGAAACGGGGTCCACATTAATTGAATGATTGTGCGCGAAAGTGTCCTATAAGAATTTGCACAATTACATTTCGAGGATCATAACGAGGACGGACGGGTTATTATTTTTTCAACGGAGATTCATCAATCTTCAAGCACTTAATTTATTGATTGTTGAGGAAACACTGAACGTCTCTTGGGCGTAAACGGCGTCAATGACATCAACCGATTGTATATAACCGACAAGCAAAGCGCAAAGAATAAATATACTCGCTCATCATCCCGAGGAATTTCAAGTGAGTTTCAAGCGACAAATCGTGGTGAATAAGCTGACTCTACGAGAGTACGATTTTACGGAAACGAATAATCACGTCGCATGCGAATTTGGTAAAAATGGCATAACTGGTAGAACTCGTCACCGTATATCCTTAATTAACTCGAGTATTGAAAATAGTCGATTTGAATATCTTTGATTCTGATGGATAGGAATACAGATCGGTTTGACATTGGCCCATTCATTCAACCCACCTGCTTCGGTCAACCGGAGAACTCGATACCGTACGTGTGAATTTCAAAGCAGCCCAATTACGTCGCTAACTAAAAACATCAACAAAGTGCGTTCTTCAAACAAGCTCGATAAACAAATTCCATTTCACGTATGTGTTAACTGAATATAAATCACTCGAGAAGCGTAGCTTGAATGGACTCCGCATTGCAATGACGCACGGAATCCTGGCTGCTAACGATAAGTTCATCTATTGTTCAGCGATATGCATGAATTCAAAAAGTATACATTCCACGTTCCAATAGACTTCAACACTAAAATATACTTCGATATCAGGGCCAATCGATCAAAATTTGCATCAATTATTCCAACTCATTGGGTAGAGGGAAAAAAAACTAATTCATCACTTGAACTTCAGATACAATTCCCCCATTCTTCTGCACGGTGACGTCGATAATTCAGGAAAAGAGAACTACATTTACTACGTGGCTTGTGATCCTAATTTAGAAAAGACTCGAGTCGGGGAACGATATCTCAATCCCGTCGGATTCTTATCGTCAGACGGCACCGCCTTATAAATTGCAAGACCTTTCGGCCTACACAGACAGAATTATTCATAAAATTGCCACACAATTGGTCCGGTGTCATATACACGTGCCACTTTGATACTACGGTCGTGATTTGATACAAGAGAGTAATTCAAGACCCGTTGTTAATCTGTTTTCACGGGAAGATCGCTAGTGATAAAAGCAATTCAACACCCATTTCTAAACCCTTACCAACATCCCATTCACTCGCTTCCTAGTACCGAATAATCGATTCTTAGCGTAATATCACATATTTATCGCCCTGACAATTAATCTTGTGGCACTTGACCTCGTTGTATCAGTTCAAATTAATTACACGAGGAAAAAAACACCGACGACATATCACACGTTACACATACTTCAGAGGCAGATGTGGGTATATAAATATTTGTAAATCGACAGCCCCTTTTTTATTACAGTGATTCTGACAATTCTTTAATTACATTTCCACACATATATTCCACTCAACCTTTCGATGCTGTTCGAGAAATTTCCTCTGCTTCAAGATACGTGACGAGATTCAGAGCGTTAATAATTTTTCAAATTCTCGATTCGAATTCATACTTTTCCGAAAGGTTTACGATCCGACACTGCTCAGAACGAACCTACACGACTACGAAGAATTCTAGAATTACTGTGTAGCAATGTTTTTCAGGTCATTGGTTCCACAAATGTTCCACAGTTCTTATAATTATGCTTCCCCGAGGCCCAGGCAGCCGATCTAAAACCACCAGATTCTAGGTGTTGGGAAAATACGGCCTGTGTATGGGTGAATCACGACGTGAGATATAAAGCTATATAACAGTCGTTAATTATATGCCTGGTGTAGCTTTCCACTTACCCGATTAGCGAATGTACGTATTGTTGCAGTAGGAATTCGAAAAATACCGTCAAGGAAACACTGAGTGCAAAATAAACTGTACGCTGGTAACTGATAAAAAAAATGTATCACCATTTTATAAATGCCAAATCACACACAAGAAGGCAGTAAAACGAGATTGTTAAACCGTGTCTGCTCAATGCTGACGTTTTTTTCTTTCTTCATTTCTATCTTTCAAATGGAGTAAAGCAAACGGAAACAGAGGTGGAGACATTGACGAGCTGTTGCGTTTCCATAAGACAAGCTTCGGGCATTTTTGATCGCCCATTCGATTACAATCGCATTCCCAGAATTCCGAAACATCCGAAACATTCCGTCCGTTTTTGGCTCGACACACGAATTTGTCAAGATGATTTTCATGAATTTTCGCGTTCGTCTTACAATTGGTCAACAAATCTCCAGCCTAGCATCGAGATGTTGGAGTTACACGATTTTAAAAATCGGTAATAATCATCTTCCACATTAATTTCCCATGTATAAATACCGACAGTCCATGCTTGTCAAAAATTCGTTCCAATAAATTTTCGTCGCAATTCCAGTCAAACTGTATACCTGGATTCGGCAATATCCAAGGTGGGACGATCTTTTTACTGATCCCATCTTGCCTGGATGTGGCCAGATAAACGTTACGTCACATAAATAAATTTTCCCCTGTAGAGGGAAGAATAGCATTCGAATGAAGTCAAATGACTGGCGATAAAACCACGATCGAGCAAAGCTGCAGCAGCGATAAAAGGATAAGTATTCCAGAATTACGATTATCTCTTATTGCGGAATATATTCTTCGAGCCGACCGATCATGTCGATGCGGAGGTGAACGACAATGGCGGTGATAATGATGCGATTTGCAATTGCAAACATTTTCACTTTGATAGAGAACTTTACTCAGATTATGAAGCCTCAATTCTCCGTAAAAATTTACAATACTCGGCGATAGAGTAAGCGAAATTTTTACGATACTTCCTTTTTCGTTTTACTTGAAGTATACCTACGGGACTTTTTTCTCCTCATTGAACTACTTCTGGCCAATATACAGTACATAAAATGAACTGAACCCTGAAACAGACAGAGGTCTACAACTCCTGCGCTGCTAAGCCCAATAATTTATATTTACGAATAATCGTTTGCCAGTAATCATTTTTGGTCAGTGAGCAGGCTGATGTCACAGAGTCTTGCGGGTTATTCAAGCTGCGTGGATTCTGACTCTACTTGGATCCTGTTTGTCATCCCGAACTGTACACAATAGCTGCAAAACAGCGAGAGCAAAGTGACGATCCGGCATGTGGTAGAAATTGTGTTCGACCAAGCCGCCGATTAAAATCTCGAGCATTATTGGAGACGGATATATCGACATTTACTGTAATACCCACCATGTCTCTTTCCGTTATCGATACGCATTTGCATAACCGTGATACTCGATCGAGCAATTTCGCAAGAGCAATTAATTACCCCAAGTGCGAATAGAATCAATCAATTAAAATATCATAAATATGTCAAAGCGATGGCATGCGCACGGCCTTGTCACGAGAAAGACTCCGCTTTATTTTATACCTGCCTCAATCGCAACAGAGTTGAAATAAATTATCATCGGGCAGCGAGGTCTTCAACAGACATACCCGAGATATGCGATACTGAAACAGCAGCGTAATTTCGCGCAATTACTTTGTAACACGCTTCGAACAACGTAAAATGCTTTTCAAGCTATTCGCAATATCACATTAGGTATACCTACTTGCTTCGTTTCTACGAACCTGCCGCTATGAGATTAAACGTAACAGAAGCAATGCACATTAAACCGGAATGAGTGTTTCAAAGCCAGTGGTTGTAACAAACTGAATGAAAAACAGGATTGATACAGCGTTCGAAATTCGTGTCCTTTTACGCGTGAACATGCGTTTGGTATGCGTATGTTTGCCTCGTATTAATATCACTTCTGAGAATGTTTTTAAACGATTAAGAAAAATTCAACTCATGCAAAGCAGGAAAAGTTTTCCCGATCAGGAAATTATAATGCGTGTGTTACTTGTGCATGTGCAGCTAGTAACACTGCATACATAGAAAGATTATATTTGAGGAATGCAGAGTGTTTAATGCGGGAATGTGACAAAACAAGTATTGAACACACACGTGGAAGAGTTTCAGGTATACAAGACTTTTACGATCACTGCTGAATATCCATAATTTTACAAAAGAGCCGGAAACGGTAAAGAAAAGTCGGTGATAATGACGATGGCGATGACGACATTTCGCTTACTGATAAGCTCAGTTCGCCTCGATCTTCGTGTTTCTCAAGGCCGAGTCAGTTGCATCAGCGCGTAATTACATTGAATAATTCGTATCACAATGTGAGGATTGAGCGCAACAGACATCTTCACGGGCCAATTTCGAGATGACGAATACTACTTTCGCATGTATGATGTGCGCTTAAAAATATCCAGCCACGGGATAAAAAAGTAACAATAACTCATACACGTATAAATAGCAGAAATATCTGATCATAAAAAAATGTAATTCTAGATTCTCACGTATTTTATTACCCAAATCGTGTTTTTCTTTCTTTTCTTCTTATAGACGGTGAAATTATTTTAGAGGTCATTTTTAATTGCAGTTGTATAATGTTTATCTCACTCAACATAATGATGGTAGATGTTAAAACTGTCGAAATAATTTCGTTCGTTTTTATGACCATGATTTTGGTCAATTTTTTTCACTTATACATATACAGATGTATAGACTTCAGACATAATCGGTCACGATATAAAATCATAGTTAAAACTGTTTGAGGATAAACGTTTATAGAGTCAAATATCATTGTTCCTTAAAGACAAATTCGAATAAATATTCTTGTCAATATATTGAGCAACATCTAAAACGCGACATTGACCAAGCACGTCAATTCGCTCGTCGATCAATTCCACGGGCATTGTTTATTCAAAAACTTTGACAATTTAAATTAGAACGCGTAGAATGAGACGACAGCCGGCATTATCATAGCGTAAAAGTTTCTAGTATTTTTAAATTGGGCTAACTAACAATGAGAAACGGATGGCCCTGTAAAGTGGATGCAGCCTCGGACTGACGAGAGCTGATATTTTCACCAGAGGAATTTAATTAAACCTGACGTATGGGGGGGTGAAGCTACAGTAATGAAATTAGCACGTGAATTAGAACAATTGTCCGTTTTTCAATTGAATAGCAAAAGGCGCATTAAATTATAAGTTTTGCAGCTGCTCGAGATTCCCTCGGGTAATTTAATCCGAGAATTACCTTCGTCTCGCAATTAAGAACCCGCGCGTCTTTCGGTCCATGATTTTAATTACAAGTTAGTAAATTACATATTCGACCATAATTATCTTCAATAGAAGGGACGTAAGTGAATATGTTGGGGGACTTTTTGTCTGCGGCGGTAAATGATCGACTAGTCTCAACGAGGCTGAGAGGTGAACTTTGTACATCGCAAAATTGCCAATTTGTCCTCATCGTTACGTATAGATTTATTAGTGCCAGTAAACAATGTCCATCGTGGCTAAGAACGAACAAACGTCAATGCGGCACCGCGGAGTATCGAGATTCTAAGAAAATCGGTTAATATTTACTTGGCAAACGTGCACGTGATTGGTGTATCGTGTACATATTTACCAACGAATTAACATCTTCCAATATTCTTATTGACTCTGATTATGGATACCACGCGACAAGAACAACGCAGAGAATTGGAAACCTGATTGTTTTCCTTGTATCGGCTAAACAAAGGTCTGTAACTTCGTTCGATTTATGCTAATTGCAGAAATGAGATGGTTAGTTGTTGTATCGGCAAAGTAATTCATCGACAACTCACTGCCAGTGAAATAACGCGTACCTACATAAGTTGGAAATTTTTGTTAGAGCGTTACAACGTTACAACTAAAATTCAAATACGCTTGCAATTATCACTGTACGTAGCAAAGCCCGAAGTCGCTTCAATTTCCGGCACAAAAGGAGCGTGTTTCAATAATTGGTGAGCAGAAAGATTCAAATGTCGTCACAAAGAGCGTCACCGTCAAAGAACGGACCTATTCAAAGAATGAAAATTCGCAAACACTGTTTAAAAATAGATGAATTTACCGTAATTTACGCAACTGTATATTACAGCATAAATTCTACATGTCCTATGAATGCATGGTGTATAGTTTTCTGAAAATAATACACAACGTTCAGACAATCTACTGACCTCGGCTAAAACCAATCTCGAAGCAGAATAATGGATTCCTGAAGCGAGCGAGGATTCCAATTGAACGAGCGTTGAAACACTGCAGTGGAAAGTTTGTTGCACAAAGTACATAAACGAGCAAGCCTGCTAAGAACAATTTCCGTTTTTGCTGCCACCGATATACATCTTCGATACCTCTTGCTTTTGCGACGCTGCTGGCTGCCTGTTGGTTCTAAACATCAGTTTTGATAGCGTTTCACACCGACGCGACGCTTTAATATAACTGACGATTTGAGCTTCTGCACCGCCTGGTTGTAAAATGGAATGAGCTTGCGTCGCTTCTAAGGAGGTAGACGGCGCTCTTGGAGCTCGGCAATGTTCTCATGAATACGGTTTAATTGAGCCACCCTCTCAACTGTCGTAAGAAGGCTGACGCCCTCTCAATTCATACGCTGAGAAGAGATTTGACTGGTGCAGCCATCCAGTGCAATCGCGAGTCGTTGACATCGGTTGTGACCCCGATTTCGAACACACGAGTGCCAACCAATTTTCAGCCCAAAGCTCTCACGCTCGCTACTTCAGCTCAGCCGTAAATATTCCTTGGTTCGAACATTGAAGACTACTCAAGAAACTAAACACCCGAGTGTGCATGCGCCAAGTTTTTCATTTGTTTAAACAGGCTGGCCAACTCTGTCTTGTTGGGCCCCGACGTTAACCGTCGATACGCGTATTCGTTTCGAGGTTATGTTGATTTTGGCTGCGTCAAATTGTCGACGCAACACAACCTCGAGACGCCTGCGAATTTTGATAGACAACGTCTGACGGCGAATGAGTTGGCAAACCTGAGTCAAGCAGACAAAAAAATCAGCGCAAATTATAGTCTAATCTATACCAATGGAAGCACACAATTTTTCGCATGCGCAGGCGCATTGCCGTGTTTAATTTCGTGAGACTATCGCGGTAAGTGTGTGGAAATATGAAAATTGGACAAAAGGAACAAGTTCCTGCCGCATGTATCCTTGAAAAAAGAAGGTAAACTACCCGGATGCCTTCAATTCCTGGAAAGTGAACCCTGAAGTGTCGAAAAGCAGAGTGATTTTACTGCGGCTCGTTTATACCTCGGTGACATGCAATAATAACGATTGTTCCTCTTCTGTGTCGCGGAGCTTGTTTCTTCCTCGTCGAACGTCATCCTCGTCCGTCACCACGTTTACGGCGAGGATCCGTCGGATGTGTAACTTGCGAGGCTGCAAAGGAGGCTGGGAAATTAGCATATTCGATGTCCAACGCATTTGCCATCTTGGCTGTAACTAACGATCAATAAATAACGTCACGCGTTTCTGCATCGGCAGACGAACGCCACGCGGGCATATTATGATAATACGGACGCACGTCGCTACCTTGAAGTCCTGCAGGCGAGAGGAAATCAATTCAGTTACCCATACCTGCCTTAATCAACGGCAAATATCGCCCGCGATGTTTAGCGCATACTGTAGAATCTAAGCCGAGGTCACGCGTGGGTCAGCTCTGACAATCAGCAATGCTGGCCATCAACTAGAACAACAGCCGTTGTATCTCCGCAGGGATTGCGGAGATCAGTTTTTCCGCTTCGTCGAAGCGATTAAGCAACGCCCTATCAAAATCTGCGATTCGTACTGCTGATTGATGCGATTCGTATACTTACGACTTGTCGTTGGTACATCTGTCACGTCGAATTACGTAGATCCGAATTCGACGAAAATTGATGTATTTTGAACGGGAAGTCCGAAACCTCGAACTGCATCCATTTGGGACAAGATTGTCAATTGATAATAAGGAGAAAAAATATTTCACACAGTTCTGCTTGTACAAGACGTAAATTATACAGCCTAACGTTTTAACGCCCATGAACTTGCTTCGGTCGGGTTACAAGCTCACAACAAGTATACAAGTCTTTTCGCAGACGTTCTTTGCCACGGACAAGAGTGTGCAAAAATATTCAGTTAATTACTTGCTCCAAATATTTGCGCTCTCGATTGGCTTTCAATTGAACAAACATTAAAGATAAATATTTAAACTAGTTCGAAAATTGACAAAACGACGGCAATTAGCGAATTTTTTTTTTTTAACTCTTTTCGAAGAGATCGAGCCAAATAAACTTCACAAGTTTCGATCGTTTTAATCCACTCGATCCATATTATTTCAGCGCCCCTGAGATTGTGTTTCCGGAAATATAAGACAGCGACTTTGCCTGTATCGAAAATCTACCAGAGAGACTAAACACTGATTATGAGTCACAGGTTTGCCAAAATGATATTGTACGATGCTGTTATACAAGGCATCTATCGCAAATTAATTATCTCGTCAAGGAAGCGGTCGATAATGCGGGGAACAAAGTGCTACCAGGGTCGACTGATTCTGACTGCCGAAGCAGGTGAAACCGAAGCGAAAAACGTCGCGTAAACATTCGGAAGAAAGAAAAAGAGAGAGAACAAAGCTGTCATCGACACCCACCGATTCAAACTTGTATGAGGAATTATTTATGAAATCAGATAATATTTTAATGTTAATTTTTTTAACTAATCTCATTTTTTCCCCACCTATCGTGGAGACCATTCGAATTTTTTTCGCGGAAGCTTCAGCTCTCATCGTTCTTGAGTTATAAATTTTCGAATGATTTCATTCTTCGACTCTTCAAATAAATATATAACTCGAAAGAGAGATCAGATATTGAAAAAACTTTTGAGATGTTGGTGATTGTGAAAAAATGCAATTTCTATACATTTTTATGTATACATCTGCGACTTTGACGATTCCAAAAATTATGCCCCGCATGCAGAATGTAAAAGTACGCACGGTTTGCACACGAGGCAAAGAAAAAGAAGACAACGAAATTGGCCGAGTGTATAAACTCCACTTCTGCTGATTGCGAGTGGCAGGCACTTTTACGCGAGTGGATTCTGTTCATTGACTAAAGGTAACGAACGGTGAAACTGGCTTTAATTAAAGTTCATTGTAGCATTCGAGTAAACGTGAGTTCTGACGGGAAGTGTTACAACGTGAATCGCGTTATCTCTTTCACAGATCTCCCAGCAGTACTTACAAAAGTATCGAAATTCGCAAATCCATGCGGTGCATGCCTCGTCGTTATATTTACGAATTAGCCTATTAGGTACACGCCAACGAATCAGGGGAAATGGCACGATTCTTCGATTCGAGTGGTAATGAATTTTTAACACCCTCATGAGGGTCGTGAGTGCTCCACACTAGAATTTCCGGCAATTTGTCACTTCCGAAAATTGCAGGTAGATGGCGAAATCGCGTCTGGGGAAAAGGAAAATACCACGTTTCTACAACCAACCCCTAAATGTCACTCTGCGTACGTACGCAGAAATCTTGAAACATGCATGAAGCATCAATCGGGATTTGCCCATAACCGACACGATAGTTGTGTAAATATGATTGATGACTGAGATAAAAAAGCGGCATCGATCGATATTGATTCCCGAGTCTATTCTCACACCAACTCAACCATTTGATGGTTTGTGTCTTGAATATTTCACGAGGTTCTTTGTATGTATGTATTGAGATTTTGAAGATGCGACGCACCGGATGGCGCCAGCCGATTCAAGTATATCAAACGATAAATAAACAAAGTTACCTCGGTCAACGCTTGTATAACATCACGATTCTTACACACGCTTGTAAATTCATTCTACAAAGGATATTTCAGGATTACGTCGCTTGAGTTATTATTATTCCGCCGTCGGAAGGCGGATTAGAAAATTGACTCACAGGTGTTACATCGGGATGATGAAAACTTGTTGTTTTTACAATTTATACAAATTTACCGAACGCCTTTCAGCGCCCTAGTCGGATAAAATATGATAGACTCAGATGCTGCGGTCCTCATAATTCAAACAACTGTGCTAGAATCGGGTATTTCATGCTAGGTTTAGAGAATTGGTGCAATCGCAGTATCGATAGGTATGCTGTACAAGAATGCGCGTATATTATTACATGTCACAAGTTTCGAATTGCTTTTAACAATGCATGCCGATTGCGAGCTCTGAGGTGCAATTAAATATGTAAAATTGATACATTCATTTCACGTTTTTTCACAATCGTGCATTTCCCGCATATTCTGGGAATTTAAAATTAAAACATTGTTGACTCAAGTAATGTAAATTCCTGAAAACAGTTGCTGGAGTTTGTTTTTATAAACAATAAAATTGTTTATTTAACCCGCTTACGACATAATGCGTTTTGCTCACGCTTACCGTTTCATTAATTTAAACGGAAGTTTCTAGACAGGATGGTTTCTCTTATATTTTTATTGTGAATCGTCTGACACGTAAGTAGAAATTAAAGGGCTCTCTGGACTAACGAATCGCGGTTATACGATTCTTTTAGTTTTTCTTTTTTTTTCCTACGATTGCTCGCATTTCAAGTGCTGCCCACGGCTATTTCCGAAGAATAAATAAACCACCGCGATACCGACCGTACAGATCATCGATAGAACAAAGAAGAAAAGAAAAACCTAGTCAGACAACAATACAAGCCACAGTAAAAATCAAAGCCTACAAACACAGGTAATGCGAGCAAAGCATGTACGAGATGCGGGCTCGAAGTCAACCCGGAACAAAATGAAAAGGCGCCTGTCTGATGACTACGTTATACGTTTATATAAATACCTACGTACCAATTTACTAATCATATGCCTATATCCGCCGATCGAAACCGTCTATTCCACAATTCCCGGCTGAGGACCAACCGAAATGCCGCACCGAAAACTTCTCGAAGAAACACGCCTGCTACGAATTAACGAGCGGATCTAAACAGGTAATTGACTGATATTTTAAACGGCGAACACGAGGGAATTGAAACGTGACCCGGTGTGGGTAGAAAAATCGAAACATAAGCGCAGGGCCTTGTCGTTTCAATTGCAAAAATGTCGTGATTGTAAGCGGCGTGTCTGACGTCAATCGCATCGATTGACACTCCATGGATATTGAAGCGTTTCCCGTGCAGACGTGTCGATGCCTATTCAATACTCGTCGCTGATCGGGTCTGAATTTGCATGCTCGTATCAATCAAGCAATCGGAGGAGCCATCCTCGCATAAATATTACGTCAATATTAGCCATTTTTATTTTAACCTCTGACAAGTAAACTAGTAGTAAATGGGTTGTGCGACACACAAGGATGTCCAAAAGCAGCGTGTCGTGACTGGAGAGGAGACACGTCGTGCGGAGGAAAAGCTCCGGCAGTTGATTCGCGCTCGTTATTTTCACGGAGCTGAATCGATCGGAGCCGATCGATCGAGAACACTATACCCACATGCGATTTACGATTAGACCTCGAATAACGAGTCGAGGGACCGGGGTTCATGTTTGGATCAAATTCATCACACGGATTAAGGGAAATCTCGGGTTCAAATCGTCGATTATAAGGGTTGCGAATTTACCAGGGATTTGGCCCGTAAAGTTTTGGGAAGAACGACAGATAATGCAGAGCGGATTTAGAGCGGTTAAAATTAGATCATATTTTGAAGTATAATGAGACAGTATTTTTACGCCGACGAAAATGCTAAAAATGGATTACGATTTTCGTTTTATAATTGTCGATTGGAGAATTCTGAGCTTGTTACGTTAATTATTGGGTGTGCTCAGATTGTCAGGGGATACAAAATAGGTTTCGGCGTACCTTCAACGACGGAGTGCAAATTTATTAGGGAACGTGATGTCTAAATATAACCTGCCGCTTCATTTTTGGGCTTGTATTTTTGACCTCCCATTCCATCATCAGTGTAATAACACTGCCGTAACTGGCATAGAATACTTCCATAGAAATTCTCATGAAATTCAAGAGAAGCTATACCGAGTGTTCATTAACGACGCTGACACGCGAATAGAAATTTCAAGGTACACAACTAATAATGACTAACGATAAGCTATTTTCTTTTTGGAGTTTTATTTTTTTTTTCACTGAGGAAATGAAGAACTTTGTTATTTCAACGATACTCATGCAAGCAAGATTCGAATACCCGCTGCAATTTGTGACGATAAAAATGTATATACCAATTTTGAGATTAATAACACGAAGTTCGACACAAAAACCGAAGATTCTTTCATCGGTAAATTAAAGCTAATAGAAACGCGATCGCTCGGCGAAAAAAATTAGGGAATACGCCATAGAATTTGAATTTATAGTTTGACACCGCGCCAAGGTACAGAGGAAGAGAAATTCTTCGAGCTCCGATACTGGGTAATATTTGTGGAGGTTGGTTTTTCACCGAAATCACTGATCCTCAGCCGTCTAGCCGGTTAATTGAAACTTCGAGGAAAATCTGGGGTAAAAAATTTCTCGCAAGATTTTCTCTGTGACAGATTTGAGCCACTGCAGTAATTGGAATTTAGTCATTGCGACGCGCAAGCACGTCACGAGATGAAAAATTTTATTGCATTTTCGGTTGACGATGAGTCATTCTAAAGCACCGTTACGTGAATTCGGTAAACGGATGAAAAACAATAGTTGCATTGTTCCAATTAGAACATCCCGGAGGATTGTGAGATGTGTTTACCAACTACGACTTACTAGAGCGTGACTTTGCATACCGTATCGACAGTCGGACTGGTTGATTTTCCGAATCATTGTTTTTCGATCACCTGTGACAACGTTTACTTTGCATGTGGTTCGTGCGATACTCTGGAGATCTCTCGCAATTATAGTTACGGTGGAACATAAAAAAAAACACGCGGGGAAAAACCATTCCCAAGAACGGATCGCGAAACTATTACCATGCGGTATATCCTCCTAATATCATGCGTCGACAAAAAGTTGTTTGACATGCAGATTCGAATTAATTGTCATGCTTATTATATAGAATAGTCTTTTCGGCAAGTCATCCAGTTCCTTCAGGCTCGAATATGAAATACGATATATATTTACCGTGTGCCTCTTTTTTTTCTAAACTGCTTCGTCATCGCGTTTCGTGCGTTGCAAGATCCCAGTAACTCGAGTTCGTACGTGGCGTGGAGTAATGTGTACATACTTGTAAACTGGGAGATAAATATGCGTTCCGATAACCCGTTTCTTACATAAATTTCCCGGTCTATTGAAAGTATATCAATTATATGTATTTGAATTCCTAGCGCGTGAATATCGGAAATACCTGCGCGGACATTCTAATTCGTATAATCGATCGATTCTTGCAA
Organism: Neodiprion fabricii; assembly: GCF_021155785.1. Classification (NCBI taxonomy): domain Eukaryota; kingdom Metazoa; phylum Arthropoda; class Insecta; order Hymenoptera; family Diprionidae; genus Neodiprion; species Neodiprion fabricii. The sequence continues at coordinate 31,813,377 of NC_060241.1, forward strand.
ATTTTAGATCCGTGCAAAGGCAAAATCCTAGCAATAAAACGATTTCTCTGAATCTAGTGCAGTTCTAGCCTACCGGTAAGAGATAATGAATTACTCGACCATTAACGACCATGAAAATATTAACGATGCTGGCTGCCATTTTGACACAAAATTGCATCCACGACGCTCCGCAATAATTTCGGTAGTGCCCCATTAGATCTTGTATAAAAATGCACGTTACGTAACTTGCAACTTGATTCTGTGGTGGAAGAGTAATCCTATCGTAGTAAGAATTTGGATACTCCACGGCCTTGTTCTGCTTCGTGTATAGTAATTTCGCTGTAACAATAACTGGATATCGTTACAATTGAAATTATTTGTAAACACCGCGTTCGTAAAAACGAAAGCAACGCGTACACTAACGGAGGGTACGTACGCACGTAGCTTACTTCAGCACTTACATACCTCATAAAATCCTACTCAGGGACTGTTGCAAATTACTATTAAATCCGGCGGTGGACTCCACTTCGAGTTGCTTGTTCGTTCAAGGTGATTAGTTACATATCACGAAATCCTAGACTCCTACGCTTCGACTCCCCGCACCATGTGCGACATTGCGAAACATATTGGCAAAAGTTCACGAAAGTCAACTGTTGTAAATCGGCTCGGAGACTGGAGGAGATTCGACAAGAATCTATCACATATTTTGAACATGACCTTTATCAGCTTCTACGTCGACGATGTGTACAATGATTCTTCCTACAGCACAGTTTGAAAAAAACGTCAGGTCCAAAGGAACTTTGATACCTGTACGGGCTATTCGACCCGATCACAGAGACTCGCGTATTTAATTAATAATTGACTTATAATCATGAGTTTTAAGACATCGATAGTATCGTGGCTGGCACAAACGACCACACTGACTAAACGAGTCATATCGCGTGTTAATTATTGCTTTATGTTCGGAAACGTACCTAAGTTAGCTAAAAAATTGCAGATTGGACTTAGCACTTAGGATTGTGATGTGCGTGTCTAAGACTGATTGTCGTACAGATTGCGGCCTTTTTGTCAAAGACGTACGAGGAGACGAGGAAAAGCTTCGTCGTTCGTTTCGCATCGAACCTGCTAATTTCGATGCTTCCGTCAACAATTGAACGTTTTTTCGACCTATAAGCTTCGCGCGAAACGTCGAATGACGTCAATCGGCTTTCCGTTTGGCGCCAACAAAGTCTTGCAATACCCTGCAACGTACATAAATTCAGCAGTAATGGTCGAGTGATTGTTTTCGAACAAACATACGGCATGTTATTGTTTGCCTGGAATGATTAAAGTTCAAACTCTCCGGATCGATTGGCTTCATCCCCAATATCTGCGGGGGGCGTGGCTGATTCACGATCCAGTGACCCCTTCGAGTAAATTTCTTCTACGCAGGTACTTCGTTATTTTAACGCGAAGCGCAGTCCAACCGCTGAGGCGATCGTTTAATGGGCGAAACTTAAGCATTAATCGCCGTAAAGCACGAGTTCTTATGGCGATTCATTATCGTCGGCACGCGTGTGTGTTGTGTCACGTGTCTCCGACGACTAATTCAAAGAAATGATTATAACTGCTCGTGTGCTGATAGTTAGTATTCTCAATACCACGAAAACATTCTAGGAAAGCCTAAGTAGGCGGAGGTATTTCGGTATCATTACGTACCGTGGGTGGGATACAAAAATGCGAAAGATAAAAAATTCGACGGGACGAGATCTGGAAAGTCAAATTACCGACAGTTAAAGACGTAGAAAGACCATGAAGAAGAAAATTTGTCTTGTATAGAAAAATAAAAATTGAGAACGCAAAAATGTATTAATAAATTTATACCGAACTTGTTCTTTGTTTTTTTGACATTGGACACGAGGCCGCTTACATGAATGCAGAATACGATTTAATGTAATAATGTTTAATGTTATTAAAAATATGCTGCTTATTCCTTTGCGTTCTTTTTTCTTTCGTGACACGAACGATTTTCTGATACAACGAGAGGATCTTGATAAAACTAGCATCGAGTTGAATTTTACAAATTCCAAACTCTCAAGAGATTCGATAAGAATCAAAATGCTGCCTGTTTCGAATCCGAGCTGCGTTTCCGTTGGGCAATAATTATGCTCAAAGTGACCTGTGACTTAAGAGTTTTGCCGACGGAACTGGAACATTTAACCACGTAGTATATTTGAAAATTGACAAAAGTTGAACGCAAAAAACATGCATAATAATATCGAAAAATACACAAGTTAAAAAAATCGCCTGCCGAATTACTCAACATAAATGCTTTCATCAGATGAGCGGAACACTTGTTGCACACATTACGGTAATACCTGCAAAATATCTCCAAGAAACCAAGCTGCACAATGATTTTTTTTTCCTTTTTCTGTCGCGGTGATGAAATGTGAAAAACCGTGTTTTGAGGTTGCCGGTTTGAGGGGGTTGCTAGGTTCCTTTGGATCGGTATTAATATTCTTCAAGAAGATTAGCTCGTCAGCTGGTTCCCTGAAGATATAAAGTGGCGATGCGAAAGAAAGTCGAAATTACCTATTTTTCCAAGCTAAGCCGCCAGCCAAGAGGGTTACGGCGTTTTCATCTTCTCATCGAGCTAAGGAACACAATGGACTCGATAATACCTCGGCTACCAAGACTTCATAGAATGAAGGACAATACGAATGTCCGAAGAGCCAATACCTCGAAGTGCGTCGCATAAAAAGAGTGCCACGGAGTGACAAGAGACACGTGACAAGGGAATCAAGATTTCTCCCAGCCCGACACTTTTCCGTCGATCAGATTTCTCGATACAAATCACTTGCAAACAAAGTTCACCCGTGACTCAACTCAACACGTGTGCAGTAGAGATCAGTGATTTAACGCTAAAAATATGATGTCATGTGTTTTTCCATGGACCTCTGCCACCCACGAACCTACAGCTTTCTTAGATGTGGGCAAACACATGTATTATGTTTGTTGTTATTTAGCAACGTTACTTCGTGCATACCTTTACCTCCGCCGCAAGCTATAATACACAGTTGCCTTGCCATTGCGATAGTAGAAAATTGTGATGAAACAGCTTGTTCAAATTTTGATAGATTGATCACTAGGTAGGGTATCGAATCTGCCGTTTGAAGCTGGATGGTCGAGAAATATTTGCTGTTCATTACCCGTGCGAAATGACTCCAAACAATGTTTCACGGTCCACGTGGTTTAATTCGAAACTTGAAATCAGCTGATTGGTTCTGATCATAAATCGGGTCCTGATCACGGAATTTTTAGTATCTACTGGTCAACACGGATTTTCCCGTTGTTTGAATTACACATTTCTTATATCTTACATGCATAAGTATAAAAAGAAAAGTATTGAAAATATTTCATTGCACAAAATGTGTATATGTAAATAGGAATCAAGGAAATGCATCTTTAAAACATGTTGCATTCCAAGCCTTCATAGTTCTTTCATATTTCAACTAAGTAATCTCATGCCAAGGTGTGGAAAAAAATAATTGCGAAGCACGGCAAAAAATAGTTAGTTTTTGTTGGCCATTGTCATTACTCTTGCTTGATCTTCTATTAGTCACACGCTTGATCTTTTATTTCGATACAAAACAATAATTCTGCATAAAAAATTCTTTTTTCCTAATAATTTTATCGTTCAAAAAAAATCCTAAGTAAGCAACTTAAATTCATAAAAGTTACGAGCCAGATGTACTGTCCGGCAAGTATAATTAGCTGTGCTAGAGTTTCAGATTCCACTTTACTTTCAAAGTCCATTGCCATAATTATTATATATTGATCACGATCGTAATTCCCAATCAGTATTATTTCTACTGCGTACGGAAGGCAAATCAGTGAACAATATGAACATGAAAAAAAAAAAAATTATTCAGCTAGTGAATAATGGGGATAGAAGAAAAAGGGAGAGGGGAACCGTATTCGGAGTTTTTAATCTCATCTCAACGCGGCTCTTATCTTACATTTATAGAACCTTGTTCTTCAACGGCGACGCTACACGCGCTATTACGACTTTCACAACTATCTCGAACTAATTGAATTTCGTCGGACCGATAAAGGACAGATACATCATCGCAGTTAACGATGGCAATTAACCTCTGAGCTTCCGCTCCCGTTCCGGAAGCTATTACAAATTCAGTTCAAGTTGAGTAATCATCTCAAATACTGATTATAAATAATATCAGTGAAACATATAGCCAGGTCACTTGTCTGAAGATTTGTTTCCTTTTTTTTTCTTTTTTATGGTTTCCTTTCCTTGTTTTAGTTTCAATTTTTATACTTGAATAGAACGAATGTAATTAGGCAAGGTTTTTCTAAATTTCCATTCTGCGTGTACAATATCGGCAAGCTTGTGAACTAGTTATACTGCTATAATAGGCTGCCAACTGTTGTCATCGTACGATTCTTCTTCTCAGATTGAAACTCGTCCATCCTGGTTTCCATGATTCATCCGGTGTTCAATGTTGGACGTGACATGATCATATGATCAAAGACTTCCAGAGCGATGGTTCGTTCTCCGTGGTGCCGTAATGATGGATCTACGTTTCCTGACGACATCGATCTTGCCATCGGACCGGGTCTGATGAGGAACATGGTTCGTTCTCATCTGGTTATTCGCTTGCTTCTTCTTAATATCCGAATACATCGTCGAAGGATTCGACAGACCTGAATGCTCCCCAACTCGAACATCGACTGCTGAACTCCGATAATCCGCGTTCCTCAGTGGTTTCACCTCCGAACCAAGCGTTTGACTCGTAACAACACCTCTGGAACCACTTATAAAGTGCCGCCGCAATCTCTTCTGTCGATTTTTGCTATCGCGGTTTACATTCACATTCACATTCACATTCATTTTTCTGCGCTTATTTGTGTGATTCTTTATTGCACTGATGCCGGACTTAATTCCCGATCCCATATTAGAGTCAGTGTATGAATCGTTGAATGTAACGGGTTTTTTGATTTTCAGTACCTGACCAGAGTGCGAAGCGAATGGATAGAACGTAAAAGGCCATGGACGTTTATGGTGCGTCAAAAGTTCATTTTGTGGGGGTTTTCGCTGAGTTGAGCGAACCAGATACGATGATTGCCAATGTTTTGTCGGTGGTGCGGATTGGCCATGCGACTCGTCCGAATAATTTTCGTAAAAACTGGCAGCGGCGTCGGTAGGAACCGATTCCGTTGCATAAAAGGAATCTAAGATACGAATCTTTTTCAGTCGGTCAAGCCTTCTCTGGTATTGGGGATCTCTGAACTTGCACTGATTGTAGGGTAGAACTGTCATGGTAAGTTTACTTTCATCTAGTGTCCAAGGGTTGACCTCACCACTGGGCTTACATTTATTCCCACTGCAAACTAAATTGTTGCTCAGAGGAGGCTTATTACAATTGGGAAATATACATTCGGAAGGACTGGGACCTGTAGGAGGAAAGTAATTGCAGTCAGAACCGATGCATTCGATCGGATGCTCAGGTACGGATGGTATTCCACAATTGCCGTTTGCACAATGTTGCGGTTTATTGGGCATCCAAGATGGCGGGCAATTTTTCCCAATGCACTCCTGTTTATCATCACAACGATTGCCAATACATTCGGGATAACTGACACTGGGAGGAATAAAGTCATTGCAGTCAGAACCGATGCATTCGATCGAATGCTCAGGTACGGATGGTATTCCACAATTGCCGTTTGCACAATGTTGCGGTTTATTGGGCATCCAAGATGGCGGGCAATTTTTCCCAATGCACTCCTGTTTATCATCACAACGATTGCCAATACATTCGGGATAACTGACACTGGGAGGAATAAGGTCATTGCAGTCAGAACCGATGCATTCGATCGGATGCTCAGGTACGGATGGTATTCCACAATTGCCGTTTGCACAATGTTGCGGTTTATTGGGCATCCAAGATGGTGGGCAATTTTTCCCAATGCACTCCTGTTTATTATCACAACGATTGCCAATACATTCGGGATAACTGACACTGGGAGGAATAAGGTCATTGCAGTCAGAACCGATGCATTCGATCGGATGCTCAGGTACGGATGGTATTCCACAATTGCCGTTTGCACAATGTTGCGGTTTATTGGGCATCCAAGATGGTGGGCAATTTTTCCCAATGCACTCCTGTTTATTATCACAACGATTGCCAATACATTCGGGATAACTGACACTGGGAGGAATAAGGTCATTGCAGTCAGAACCGATGCATTCGATCGGATGCTCAGGTACGGATGGTATTCCACAATTGCCGTTTGCACAATGTTGCGGTTTATTGGGCATCCACGATGGCGGGCAGTTTTTTCCAATACACTTGTGCTCGTGGTGGTGCTGCTCCTCTTCGGAACTCGAGCTTTCAAGCCAATCACCACTAAAATAATCGAGGTAGCTTGAATCAAAACTGAAGTAGTCAGAGCATTCCATGCCTAAACAGTGGCCAAAAAATCTATTATAGGCTTTATCGGAATCGTCTTCTTCCAAGGAATTTGTGTTGGTTGTCGTTATTGTTGTTGGTTCCTCACTTGCCCGCAGCTTGACCTCTAGCTGCTTTTCCACAAAATTTTCTACGGTGATCATTTCAGTTGCCGTTTCATGGTCTGCGGTATTTTTATTTTTTGCACCAGACAACTCCATATTATTGGAATCATTCTGAATTGTCAGCTCGCTTGTAACTTCACCAGTCTTTTCCGATCTTGCCTGTAACGAAGGCTTCAACACTTCCGTAATTAGCTGATTCGTCGATCGCTTACACTTGTCAATATCAATTGACCCATCCTGATTCAAATTATGGAACAATCTAACAAGGAGAGATTTGGTCTTTGAATTCACTAGCGTGCACTGTGCGATAATCTTCAAGCCGCGCTGCAAACACGATCTAGGGTTACTGCACAACAGTTCTATCGCCACGACCTTCGAATTTATCAAACTTCCCCGAATATCATCCATCAACGAGACTAGGTTTGAGAAATTTGGAACGTTGCGAAGGTTCTCGTAGGCATCGAAAAGATCGAGCAAGTCGTTCAGGTTGTTTATCATACGACTCTGGTGCCAGAAGCGAGCGTGAGTGTGAAGAGCCGTCACTATATCAGGGGCAAAGTTGATGTCTCTCATCTGCCTCAGTATTTCCATTAACAACTGATCAGGGCCACTCTGCTGATATTTTTCAACCTTCAAATATTTTCGCACCACGTCAAAATCCTGCATCTTGTTCAAAAGGTAATTTTTCGCGTCACTGATATCCCTGTCAACAACATCTGGCGGTAGAACCAAATCGAAAAGATACTTCATCTGGATTGTGTTATTAACGTAAACCGCACCAAGAATTTCAATGTTAGGACTGATGGCCTCGACCTCGCTGATGACGTGCTGCGACAGTACGTCAAAGTTCTTGTTCTCATTTCTATCGTACATGGATTTCCGACCTTCAAAAATATTCTTAAGCAGTTCGTTCACTGTCAAAACCTGTCGCAGCTGATCTCTCGGCATAAGACTTTGCTTACGACCACTGTCCAATTTTTCGGACATCAGTAGCTGCATGACATTTTTTTCCGCCGCACGAACTTCATCGTTGAAACTATCGTACTGAACGCTCTGCAGGAGCCCAGACACCATTCCAGCCGTCAATGAGAGATGCCCCGATTTTAGGCGTTCCAAAATAGCTGGCAGGGAAAATCCTTCTGGAAACTGTTGCTTCAACCCAGCAGTTTTGAACATGTATCGCGTTATGTTGAAAACTCGGGTCAAGATCGTGTGCGGATGTGACTTGTCGTGCTGTTTCATCGTTGCACACCGCAGTGAGCTTTCCCTCAAGCATGTGCGAACGTTCTTGTTGATGTGCCGACATATGCTTGACGGCCGAATGTCCGACTGCGCAAGAACGCTCGGTACTATGTCAAAAATATTGTACTTCCTCTTGAGCGTGTCCCGGTAAACTCTGTAAAGAGCTTCGAGTTGACTCGTGCTAAAATCGTCGTAATGGTCGTAGACGAGTGCCCCGAAGGTATCGAGGATCTGGTTACGTAGGAAGGCTCCGTAGTGGAGAAAGTGTTCTGTTGCCTGTTGCAGTGTGTACGATGTCCTATAAACCGCCCAGCTATCGTACTTTTCCAACAATTGACGAGTTGTCCTTGCCAGGTGTGGGTCCAATACGATCGGATGTTCATTGCGCCGTATTTCACTGTAATCGATGAAACCCTGTAACAACAATTAACCACAGTCCTCGAATAACATCACCATGGATTTTATTCTCTTAAAAAAATACCTACGTAGTCTATCACTTTCGACAAGTACTTTTACACACTTTACAAAATACATGTTTCCGTGTTACGACCCTCAACTGGTAATTCCTTTTTTGAACTGAACTGAAATGTTCTCAATAAGAACAAAATCATCCCACAAAGTAATGCATGTTATATATTCAAGTCATAAAATATGGTACACGATACCATAACGATGTAGTGCATTTCAATAGCAATAAATATGTATTTGCATCGAATTTTAATAACCGAGTTCATGAGTATCTAATAATCGTTTCAAATGCAGTATTATTAGAGTAATATATCTTGATGAACAATAAAACGTCACGGCTTACTCTACGCTGCACTGATACTTACTGTGACAATTTCTGTCCGCATAACCAAAGCAACGGTAAACACGTTGAATACATTGAGATTTTCTTTCCACCGGAGCAACATTGCCAAAGATGCTGCAGACGGAACAATGGCTCGGTTATATACTCCTGGACAACAACCTGTCTGCTGTTTATTTCGCGTACTCTAGTCACGCTGTATTCGCGTGTAAACGACCTACGCAACCTGAAACTTATGCACTGTGTACAGATGTGACATGTGTGTATGCGAAATTTGTAAATGTCACTTTAGTCACACTTGCATCCCCTGCACACCCGCAAAGCTGTAAAGTCGCTGATCGCAGCGTGGGTGGGAATGAGAAACCACGAAGTTTGAGAATAAATTTCAGCTTTGTGTGTATTCGACGCACGAAGAAGACGTCGTGATCAGTGACAGACTCTTGCCACTGAGCACAGAGTATTCGAAGATTGTAACCCGCCTGTGATACGTTTGGAACAACCGCTCTATCAGCACGCGAATTATAATTCAATTTCAAACAATTGCCGATTAAATTTTCCCCGATCGATTGCCTGCTTGCCAAATGTTAAATAAGTGTAAATAGAAAAATCAGCACGATTGAAAACAGGTTGACGATAAATTTAAATTAACAATTGGCGTACGCGCAGTTCTCTGTGTTATTATATAGCATTTATGCGGTCATTTTCAGGCCGGATCTGTACTAGGTAGTCCTTGTTTGAGATTCAATTTTCTCGTTTTTATCCTGATTGCACAAATTTTTTTCGTAAAATTCATCTTCACCCGATTATTTTGCAACTGAAATTTGTTCCCCGTGTCACTCGATCCCATAATGGAATGTTAATTGCAGTAATGGACGTAGTAACAATCGACGTTCAAATAACATGAGAATTATTTTACCACTACTTCTTGAATATATGTACTACAAACCGAATTTTACTCTACAAAAATGAAATTGGTTTCGTTTGCGGCCTAGAGGGAGTTCAATTCTACGGGATCAACGACGAGATTAAAATATCAATTCTCGCAGAGTAAATTGTCCCCCTCAACAGTTCTATAAAATGTTGAACGAACTGCAGCCACTTGTAAGCAGTTCATTAGAAACGGCTTCCAGTCGGAATTTGATTGATATTTCCATTTAGTGTTGATATAATTAGCAGTAAATCGCGTAACTGTTCAACGACGGGGTACATAATTGTTCGATTAAAACGAACGAGGATATTAGAAGCACAATTAAAAGCAATGGCAATCGGTAACTCGGAATCATTCACTCCGGGATCCTTCGACCAAAGGAACAAGGAGGAGGTAGAATTACCACCTAGATTCACCATCATCGACGAATGAAGACGTTAGATTCACGGATTCAACGTATACCTAAGTACCATGTCCTACCCAGAAAATCCTACACTTATTACAGATTACGTACAGGGCCGAGAAACCCTTTCCCTTTCCCTTTCCAACCCCTTCGGGACCCGTTGAACTCTGTCTGAGAGTGTCGTTGAACCGTGTAATTAAGGAATTAATCTCCCCTCGACGCCTATCAAACCGGCGAACGTCGCAAGGCAGCGTCAATCAAGCTCTGGGCATAAATTAATCAACTCTGGCAAAGTGAATGATAAAGCGAACATTTTACGAGTGATTTGGCGATGGTAAATGGACAGTCACGATCGACGGCGTGAAAAAATTCATCAAAACGTAGTAAATAAAACTTGCACTGTATACGGTTATGCAAACACTCGTCTTCGATCTAAGGCCGTTTTTCGTAACGCTGTATCCACCTCCACTCCGATAGTAGATCTGAAATTATTTTTTTATACCGCGACGAATCGTGCCAAAGGATCGAATTCGATGCGCGTTGATGCTCGTGAAAATGCAATTTAGTCTGATTACAACTGCAGCGATGGCGGAACAAAATCTGGTCTTATTATTTTCCATCACCGTCCGTTTAATTCCATCTTCCTTTGAAGAGGAAACGTTTACTAATTTTTTTCTACAGATTAGTTAATACTAGCTTTAAAACCCTCGCTCGCTAAAGCTCCCTCGGGGTCGCATGCCTAGTGTAATTGGTTTTTGTGCTCGTGCGCTCGCTTACTAGTTATCAGTGTTTCACCAGATAACGTAGTTGTAGGGGAGACTGGGGCACGATGACTCCCCAAAAAATTCTGGTATTTGCTTCACGGTATACAGAATAAACACTGTCTTTGTGCATGTGACGCAAATCGAATCTGCCCGTAAGATTTTGCCTATATAATGTTATAAATTACGTTTACACATGCATGTAAGTATAACGTATTGTGATTTTATGGCAAAAAATTTCGTCAAAAAATACCACAAAACAATCAGCTAAGTGCTAACAGATTTGAAACACGACGCACAGCAATTTTAGCTCTGATTGAACGACGTTATTGTCATGAATTCCTATGTATACTATGCCAACTACTCACCGATTGTAATTTGTTGATCTTGGTCGTTCGGTTTTTTTTTCGGATTCAAAATGTTATCTGAAGCATGAATATTGGTTTGATGGTACAAGACATGACGTTTTCAATAATCAAACTTGTACACTTGAAAATTTGTCCTGAAAGTCAAAAGTCACCAGGTGAAGGACCTGGACAGCCAGAACTACGGAGCGCTTGTTCTGGAAGTCAAGTTTCACCAAGAAGTGGACCTGGAGCTCAGAAACTACGCAGCGCTTGGTCAAAAGTCACCAGGTCAAGAACCTGGACAGCCAGAACTGCGGAGCGCTTTTCCTGGATGTCAAGATCCACCGGGTGGAGGACCTGGACAGCCAGAATTACGAAAAATTAGTCCTGAATGTCAAAAGTCACCAGGTCAACCAGAACTACGGAGCGCTTGTCCTTGAAGTCGAGTTTTACCAGGTAGCGGACCCGGAGCATAGAAACTACGGAGCCCTTGTCCTGGAACTTGAGTTGCACCAGGTAGCGTACTTGCTCCGCAGGAACCACGAAGCGCTTGTCCTGGAAGTTAAATTTCACCAGGTAGTGGTCCTTGAGCGCAGAAACTACGGAGCGCTTGTCCTGGAGGTCGAGATCCACCAGGTGGGGGCTCTAGAGCGCAGGATCCAGAAAGTAGAGAACCCGGTACTCGAAATCTGCGGAGCGCGATTCTCATACGTCCGCTCTACTGCGCGGTTGTTTCCAGACTGAGGAACTCGGCTGATTTTCGTCGTCAACGATTACAATAGATCGATGACGTCAAAAGGAAAAAAAATTTGGGTGTCGTCACTTTCTGAACATACGAACATCCAAACTTTGGTTTCGGACTTCAATGCTATGTATGATATGATGTATGATGATTGTTATCGTTAGATGAACACTGTCAACATGTACCGTGACTTTTGCCTGCAGGTCAATTATTTCAAGCTATTCCACTAATTTCCTCTTCCAACAGTGATGTAACATTGACGTAATTGCCATTACGGAGCATTTACAATTATAAGTCGTGATTTCCCGAAGTACTTGTTTGAAATAACATATTAACGCTTGATGAGTTTCTCTTTCTGAGAGAGGGAAACCCAACGTATTTCTAGCAGCTTGCTGACATTTCGACCGCATTCAATTTTTTACTGCTTCTAATGAAAAATTTATTAGAAAAGATTAAAAACGTCGTTGCTTCAATATACGGAAAGAAATGAAGCACCTCTCGGCGAATTATTGGGAATCGGTTCGGAGGTTTTATTGAATTAAATTAAATGAAAATCGGCTTGTCAGAGTAAATATTTTGCTGTCAACTGTACGCAGTTTCAATTAAACATTTACTATCGCGATATTTCTTTTCTCCGTTCGTAATTGTAGGTTCTGAATACTTATTAGGCTCATAAGTACTAAATTATTTACAAATTCCACAATCGGCAATAAGTACTTTGTTTTATACAAATTGATAAATATTTGATATTACGTACCCAATTATTCTTTTCCAATTATAAACTGTCAAAATTAATAAGAGAATAAAAATTTACCAATAAACACTGCGCGATTAATCAAACGTTCTCATCTGTCACCTTGTGGACATATCTAACGATTAAATGACGCGGTACAAAATTTTTCCAATCTTTCCGAAATTCGTTTGCTTATTGTTAGTTAGGGACTGAGATTTTCATTCGTACATTTATTGTGCCTATATCCACACCTGCACGAAGTTCACAATCGATGCTGCTTCGTATATCTTTCCAAGCGTTATAATCATCCATACGGTTGACGCAAGAAGTTATTCTGTAACTCCTGATCGGTCGTAACCAGTCTATTGGATTTATACAGCACACTGATTAATTGATCGATTGCCTCACTCATTCTCTACAAGTATATGAATTATCTTGAAACATTTATCGATCATTCGGTAGGATACGGTGTAACAATTTTCTGAAGTACAGAGTCGAAGTTATACATTTAGTGTCATTAAAATGAAATCGAAGCTAGTTAAATTACAGGTAGTCGAAAAATTAACGACAGAGTAAAATTGAAGACCGATTTTAACAAAACGAGAATACCTTGTACACTGTTTTCATCTCGTAAGGTCGTCAAAAACTATCAGCCTATTCTACTCTCCGAGGTTTTCTTAGCAATCTATTTTTGGTTGTGGAACCAATGCAGTATCCACAACCTTGGACGTTAATAAAATAGACCCTAACCCCTAGCATTAAAAGAGTTTGCTGTTAATTCCGCAAATCTCGACAGGCTCTTGGTCTACGATTCAATTGTAATTGATAAGAATTGATGACCCGTATGTGGAAAAAATTCACCCGATTGAGGTTGAAAACCATGTCATTATCATTTAGTATCCTACAGTAACACTCATCTAGTTACTCACAGTGATTAGAAAATCTTACTATATATTTTCATGACAATTGAATTGAAAAAATAGGACATTTTATGCGATAATTCCTAAGTACTCGCGGGATTAATTCGGTTTTGACGATCGTCAAAGTCTTCCATTGATCAACCGAGCAACTCGATTACTTGACCCGAAGATCACAGAAAAGAATAACAATCCCGAGCCCGATTCCAAGGGTCGGCGATCAGGCAAGGAATGTCCCCATTACGAACAATTCAATCTACCGTTTGATTTTCCACCCGTTCCGAATTTCCTATCCTGACCGCGCAACCGTGACCGTCGACGAGTCGGCGCAATCCGTACACCAATATGGATTCCTCGCCCTCGATAGGCGGCAGGTAACGTACTAAGCGTGTACCTTTTCGGTGACTAAAGAAACAGTGTCGTTGCCGCGTATCTCGTAACATTTCGAGTACCCGGCGGGCTTGGACTTTGGTGGCGTTTTGACGGTGTCTCAACTAGTATTTTTTTCGATCTGGTTCAGTCCCTCGGGACCCGGGGATCTAGAGATGGCCGAGGACTACGCCTACGCGTGTCAAAGAGCCGAGCTCCTCGGGCTGCCACTACCTAGTCAGGAGGAATGGACCAAGTCAAGGCAAGCCACTGAACCCACCAAAGAAGAGATCGAGGACTCGATAGTCGAGGTACGTGTTAAGACTGAGCGTTGTGATGACCTGAATTCGGGGCTTCCAATACCCTTCGATTTATTATGAGAAAAAAATTTCTGATGTAATCGTGTGAGATGGAGAAACAAAATAAATATCGAGGAGGTAAACTGAATTAAACCATGCCTCGGATTGTTGTGTCTGGATTCTCCTCGTTGTTTATTTATTTATATTTGTTCATTTGATATCGATGAGTTGAGTGGCATCTCTTTCATTGCAATCGTTAACCGAATATGCATGCTACATTCTCAACGCATATATATTCTTGGAGCAATTTTTTTTATTTCAAATAGTGTACCAAAAGTTAATCTGATGGCCAAATCGAGTTTACAAGCTCTAGGTGATTATCGCGACATTATAAATTGATTATCGATAAAACCTTATATTATAGTCATCATCTTTATTATGATCGAGAAGTAATCGCGAAACCCTGATTATTTTAAAGACTCGTAAAATAATAAGCGAATCTTCTAATTTATAGGATGCCACTATGAAAGATGAAAGCTTGCAACGCGTCGGGGGCGGTCTGGATGAACTCAACAGCATCCTAAGCGCAACTCAAAAGAAGCTGAACAGGTTTAAAGTAAGATAAAGCAGAAGAGAGTGTATTTTTTTAGGTAGTACACAGCACAGCCTGCTGCGCGTTTTATCGACTTTTACCACGGTTGTTGTTTTCATAAAAAATTTCAACAAAGTTCAAGACATCATCTGTTCCGGATATTTTCAAGACGATCGAACAGTGGACCGATAAAAAAGTTAATCGCATGGCTTTGAAGTCGCAATTCTTTCTTACCATGGTAGACGCTTCATAAATATTCAGATGCAGTATGAAAAAAAAAACATCGCACGGCATTTTCGCATTGAATCGCGATTAATTCGATTCGAATAAACTAACTGGCGTTTCGTCTGTGTATTACATGGTTCCGGTTATCCGGAAATTATTTCACTCATCGCCAGCCTCTCATCGTGTTCATTAACTCGTCCAACTACTTTCGTCTGTGTTTCTCAGCAGTATAAGTGACGCTAAACGTCGATTATTGGGCTTCCATACCTACTATTCGATTGAAGATGATGTATACTTTTTGCTTCTCGATTATACTCGATATCATCCTGAAATTTCAATCGTACTCCGATTCGGTCGCACAATCAAGTTTATCTTGCGACTGCAATTTTATATTCACGAATTCTGTTCAAGAATTATGGGCACGCTGATTGGAAACCGTTTCATTCAAGCGATAAAGGCTTTTTTAATGTATTCAGATTTATACTACTTTAACGTACAGACGTTGAGTAATAAAATATATTACGACCGTCCGTCAGTTCGCCGACAGTGATTCTGAATAGATTCAGTTCGCAGCATTCACATAAGTAGTAATTCCTGATAACCCGAACGCTGGGTACACAATGCATAATTTATGGCCGTCGCTATTTTACCATTCAAATTTGTATTCACGGCAGTTTTTAAAGTCGATGAGTACTGAATGAATACAGCGGATGTTTACACTCTACACGGTCCCGTTCGCTAACACTTAACCGTCAGCTCTTTCCATCGATCACGAAAACCATTCAACATAATGGTCCGGCGCGTCTTTTCCTCCGGGGCTCTTGATGGCCAGCGATGAATGAAATTCCTCATGCTTACCGAGTTTAGAGCGTAAGCTTCGATTCCAGACCGTCTGCGGTAGCTTGGGGGCCATGTTGAAGGTACGAGTGGGCTCCAGGTCAAGCACTCCAGACCATGCACCTCTCCAGCCAAACCCGGACAGCTCGAAAGGCTTGAGTGACACCCTGACGGCCGATGAGACTATATCTGTGGAGTGTACGGTGGATGAAACGGTTGAAAAGATCGAGGCTGGTGCTCGGAGGCACGATATCAATGATAAGATCGAGTCACACGTTGACAAGTTGGACCTGTTGATATCGAAGGCGGAAAACGCACAGTACAGTATGCAGCATCAAACGAAGCAAATGAAGAAGTTTTTGAAATAGTCGACGCGCTTACTACTAGAAAAATCAAACTACGCGATGTAGGAAATGCGCTAAAAGCCGGAATTCGAATAAATTTTCGTACATACTCGTACAAGGCGTATTCTTACTTTTGGTAAACTAGACGTTGACCTTCTGCAGGCATTAGTTGAATTAAACTAGTCGTTGCGTTCAGCCCATTTTCTACGTCACGGCCTCGAGCATAAAACTCAAATTATTAATGATGTTTTTCTCTTTTTGACAAAACTATACATAGCACAGGATAAAGATTTTGCAAATTTCTCTGTACGATTTAAAAAAATTATTCGTAAGTGGCTGTTCTGCAGAGTGATCATTCTTTGTTGATAATATTATTATCGTTACGAAGAAAAAAAAAAGAAAAACTTATTTATAAGCAAAATTCGAATTCATATCTCTATACCTCAACAACGATTAATCAATTCTCTCAATCTTATGGTATTGCTAATCGGTCGTTGGTGCTTCGAATGTAATCGCAGTAATCGTTGTATCAAGCTGTGTATATACCCTACGAATAATGTTCGCTTCCGAATGCACTTTATAGCAACTTTGGAGTACAGTTTTTGCTTATAATATTATAGCATGACAGTAAGCTCTAATGCCTGAATTTACCACGAAACATACTAGCTCGATTAAGCTTTCCTACTCTGCTTGGAGAAATCAAGGATTGTACGCTGTTCCACGGAAAAATGTAACTCTTTTTTCTATCGATTATCAGCCATACTTAATTCATGATGAGTACCCGTTAAACGGCAAATGAATACTTTTTCATAAAAATTTTCACTAACTCTTAGCAAGTTAATTTCGTCTGAATTCATTGAGCGTCTAAGCTAACATCTCTTCAAACTTACCATAAATCAACAATTCATTACAAATTTGAAGGTTGAGAGCTTCCAGTCATTACGAAGTCGACGAAATATTCTTTATCTTAAAATAACTTTTATACTTTACAATGCATAATTAATATCTAATTATAAGCCGCAGATGCCGCATCCTCATTCGGATTTAAAAACCGGTAATACATACATTTGAGGTGATTTACGTCTATAATAGATTTGACATAAAAAATGTTGATAAGTCTTTTCCATGCATTGGAAGTAAAAAGCTATTTACTGAAAAAACCAAATTTACCAAATTTTTTAAGGCGATACAATTACATAGACTGACTTTAAGCCACTTGTGTTGGGATTCAAGATCAAAATCTTCGTTCCCTGGTGTAATTTTATCAACATACCTGAATTGTACATACTTTTTATACATGTATGTATACATTTGTTAATTATGAATTATACAAATATTTGAGAGATTTACGATGTATTACATTATATACAATGTTATATCATAAATAACGTTTCTTAAGTTTAAATCAATTTTAGAGTTATTGTACTTGCATTATAATATTGTTGCTATTGTTGTTATGTAATATACCACAACCGCTTGTTGATTCTCACGAATAAATTATATGTTACAATTACGATTAACCATGTATAAATGAAATTACCATTATATGTTGATGCTTGTAACCAAACTCGTTCTCAGCCTATTTCAATATGATCCTGAATGGCAATTTTTTTTTATGCAATACAAAAGTATGGCAGGAATTGGCGCGTATTAAAATTACGACCGTTTTGAAGTTTCGATTCGACGTGTCAGAAGAACCGGCAGTGTATTGAATTGTGGCTAATCAAACAAATACGAGTCAAGTTGTGCCACCTGGATTCGGTTTGACCTGCCGCGTAAACGTGACCGTCGGTAAAAAGCATAGTAAAAAGCGCTAGACGAGACGCGCTGTTTAGTTTTCAAACTGACACTTTTGCCAGAGTTCCATAATGATTTATCCCTATTAATTCATTGATCCTGTTTAGGAAGAGAGAAACTTAGTGCCCTTGAGTAACTCTGGTTCACTTTATGAATATCAATTACAAACTGACGTAAATGAAATCTCGTGTTCGTTTGTTTTCGCCTAAATGTTGAACTAAACTTCTCATCCACCTTAAAGGGATGAGAGTATAATTAATAACATAATAGTATACATAACTGATAAATAAAATATCGAAGCCCCCATAAAATCATTGTTTTTATAGTTTCGGGTATGTTGAATACTACAGAAGATATATGTCAATACTTTTGTATCATTTGCAAAATGTTATTAGATTGAACATTTATTGGATTTGTGGTCAAATCTCAACCTCAATAAAGATATGTTGATTTTTCAGTGGAGTCAATGAAACTCAGTGACCTGAAACGAATTAGAATATAATTCGTAATATGTTAAAATAGAAAAATCAGTTAGAAGCTTAAGGGGGAATTAATCTACCTTAGGAGGCCGAAAAGTAAGTGGTTTTCGGAAATGTTTTCGGGAGGGAGGAATTGACTGGATATTTTCTTAACTCTGGGGGTCTTTTATTACTAGTTTGAACTACATCTGGTAATTTTTTCGAGTCATTTGAACCACAATTGATTAAGCGAGTCTTCATTCGCGTTGGCAATTTGGCTACAACCTACCTATCGTTGAGGTGATTTCATTATCTAAAGTACCCTTTGTTGATTGTAAAATAACTGTGAAAGAACGGTAAAAAATCGCACCTCCTTTTTAGAACACGCGTAAAACATTAAATTTATAACTCTAATGGATGGATTTAAGTTCATATTTTTAAAAATAATCTGAAAATTAAAACTTTCTGTTCAGTTAGTTTCAGATCAAAATTACAATCTTCGCAGTTATGGTTCAAATGACTTGTAAGAATTACCAGATATAGTGCAACCTAGTAATAAAAGATCATCAGAGTATAGAAAATATTCATTCAATTCTTCCACGTCGAAAAGACTCCCAAAAACCATTTACTTTTTGGCCGCCTGAGGTAAGTTCCCTCCACGCATCGCGTAAATTTTTCTTTGGGCCACAATCTATCATTCGCAGATTATACACCGATCAGTTTGGTACGAGTACTGCACTGTTCAAATAACGTAACAGAGCCTGAATAACGCGATCTGAACTCTGGCCTAAATCGCCACGTAATTTCGCTTCGGCTGCTCGGAAGCGACTGATGCTGCGAGGCGCTCATAAACAATTGTTTCGACCAGTCAGCAGCGCTAAGAGCTGCGCGCAATGCGATCGGATGTTTACTGAATTTCCGTAACACATCGTTGTTGTCTTTGGCCAACGACACGGCTCGGCGTAAATGCCGTTGCAAATTTCAATGAATTTTTAATGTTTGTGAATTACTCTGTTTCGACCACTGCGGTGGCACTTTGCTATGGAAAATATGCACTGCACAATACACTGTCTTCGTGATGCTAAATACGGCAAAGTATTAGTCAGCTATGGACATACGTATTTACCGTCCCCGTAGCTCGAAAATTAGTTTAAAAAACCTATTCGTCGTCAGAGCTTGGCCTCTCTCCTCATGCAGGCTTCTCTGGAGGATAGCGTTAACCTTTGCTTACCGAATTGCCGTCGTCCACGGCGTCAGGCTTACTACTTCCTTAAAGCGACATAGCTGAATTGAAACTTGAAACGAGGTTGACGTTGCGTCTGCTCGTACGCGAATGTGGTGATATTTAATTTAATTCTAATAACGTTATTAAATAGTTGTTTAAAAATGCCAACCAACACTGCAGTGTCGCCCCGAGTTTTTACTGCGATACAAAATGTACATATCAAAGAACTATCGACGTGCTCTCAGAAAGAAATACGACCAATTCTACCCTGTTTGGTTAGGATGAGCTTGATCTCACCCTTGGACATCACAAAAGAATGCGCAGAAGGGAGAAAAGAAATATTAACGATATTATCCGGGATAGAATTAGTTAATTCCATCGTAGCTCTTCTATCAATAGACTTTCACGCGTTAGAAACTGACGTTCGTAAGGAACAACAATTGAGGTTAGTTTTTGTTAAGTTAGGTTATCCCAAACATCTGTCATAGATTTTTGGCACGCAAACAACAGTTTGTCAACAATGAAATCAAAAAACCTACTTACTGAAACTCTGTCTTATCTCTAGTTTTTGAAAGATTTACGGTAACCTGAGAATGGTCTTAATAGCACGTTCAAATTTTGAAAACAATTCTCTTATCATTCTTCTATTTGTGCTATCACCTCATTCCATTTCTTATCCATATTCTGGCAGCAATCTCTAGCTAAATGTTGTAATGTGCATTAAGATTTTACTGTGAAAATACACCAGAAATAAAAAATGTTTGGATTAAAGACACATTACCGATGTGTATATGGAATATCATAAATGTATTTCACTTAGGTGAAAGGCTTTGCTAGACTCTATTTCTAGCAAAGTGAAAGAAATAATTCAAAGTCATCTTATAGGAATTTGATTGATTCAATTTTATTTGTTTCAGACAAAAACTTGGAAGTGTTCAAAGCGACAGCATTCTTGCTCAGTCATTACAGAGCGGATTAGCTTTGGAATTCGAACGTAGTGACTCTACTCGACGATTACGCTTAGTACTCAGTGAGATCCTTTTTATAGCCTCTCAGATACAAGAGCTCCAGAGAAATCAAGAGTTTCAGATCAAGCAATCAGATTTATTTGATAATGCGGTTTACATGGAAGAAATAAGCGATGTTATTTGCATAGCCCTGGCAGAACTCCCTGCTCTATTGTCGATTCTAGACATAGCGGAAACTTTGTTACATGTTAAACATGGTCCAGAGATAATATGCTGGATCGTAGCCAACAGTCCAGATAGTTTTGCAGAGGTTTGTGCTCATCTGATCGCAAATGGAGAGAGACAAGAAGAATCTGCCTTAGGTCGAATTCGTACCCAAGCTTTGACCATGCTGTGCCAAATGAATCCCAGTCAGGCTTTAGCTGTTAGAGCAAAATGTGTTGAACTATGCCGCATGCCTGCACTTGCCATAACTCTGAGTCTTGAACATGAGAATATCGATAACTTACAACCAGAAAGCGACATGGTTGCTTTTGTGTCTGGATTGTTGCTTGGAAATGATCAGCAAGTAAGAACTTGGATCGCGATGTTTGTTAGGAATGGTCAGAAACGAAAATGGGAGTCCCATACAGCTCTGCAATCTCTTAGAGAAGAACTGCTTAGAAGACTAAAGGCAATTACTTCCCACAGCTCAGACAGTCAGTTGGCAGAGTCTTATGTTGTTCAAGCCAGTGCCTTGCTCAGACTTTATTGCGCGCTCAGAGGAATCGGCGGGATAAAATTTCAGGACGACGAAGTTGTCATGATAGTGCAATTATTGACTTCTCATCCCCCACCATCTCCAGCTGGAGTCAGATTCGTGTCTTTGGGATTGTGCATGCTAATTGCTTGCCCGTCGCTGATAGGACACAGTAATCTTGAAAAACGTAGCATAGAATGGGTACAGTGGCTTGTCAGAGAAGAAGTTTACTTCGAAAGTACAAGTGGCGTGTCTGCCAGCTTTGGTGAAATGTTACTTCTCATGGCTATTCATTTCCACAGCAATCAGCTATCCGCTATTTGTGAGCTGGTCTGCGCTACTCTAGGAATGAAAATACCCATCAGGCCAAATAATCTCACTAGAATGAAGCAGATATTCACACAAGAAATATTCACTGAACAGGTTGTCACATCTCATGCAGTGAAGGTCCCTGTTACAGCAAATCTCAGCGCAAACATCCCTGGGTTTTTGCCTGTGCACTGCATACATCAGTTGCTAAAATCAAGAGCTTTTGCCAAACACAAAGTACCAATTAAAAATTGGATTTATCGTCAAATATGCGACAGTGTACCTCCCCTACATCCTGTACTACCAGCTCTGGTGGAGGTATACGTCAATTCAATTTTAGTTACAACTAACAAAACCTCCGAACATACCAATAAACCAATCACAGAGGATGAAATCAGAAGAGTATTCCAGAATAGTGTTTTTGGAGCAAATTTCGATCCAAAAAAGTCTGTTCTAAATATTGCTGATATGGAAAATGATTACATGGATGTCGACACTTCAAAACCATCCCTAACATCACAACTGTTGCTATTGTATTACTTATTATTGTACGAGGATGTGAGATTATCAAATATGCATAATTTCATATCACAGGGTAAAAAAGTGAAGTCGTATTCAACGGAATTCTTATCTGAGTTGCCAATAAAATATCTCTTACAACAAGTTCAAAGGGATCAAATGAGTTATGCAGGATTGTTTTCTCCTCTCTTGCGGCTCTTAGCTACACATTTTCCACATCTGTCGTTGGTGGATGACTGGTTGGATGAAGAGATGATAAATATAGACTCAATGACAGCTAATTACGACAATGTTGTAATTAATGATGTAGCAATTATAGAGGCATTTGGACATATCGAAACTTGCCCATCCCGAACAGGAAGATTACTACGTCAGCTTATAGACATGAAGCCTACAGATATTTGGCCACATGCGGAAACCATTATACATTTCTTCAAAGCAATATTGGACAATAAAGTACCAAGATACATTCAAGGTATAAATAGTACTTCACAATGATTCCTAAGTAAATCTTACCGCAAAATAATATACATGTAATGTTGAAAATTCTAATACCAATTTAATTTTTCAGAACTGTATAAACAAGTCTGGTTAAGATTAAACACTGTATTACCAAGATGCCTTTGGGTACTATCAATCAATGCATTAATCATTGAAAATACAATGGTCAGGAATGTATTTCTTACTCAAGAAAACATTGTCCTTGACCCACTGCAAGTTTTGCGATGCCACACAAGAGTTTTTAGATGTGCGCCCGTCTTGTCAGTTATTCTACGGTAAGAAATATGAACTTTTTCATTTCAGCCTACTGCAGCCCACTGTAATCAGTTTTCAATGCCTGCTTCTTTGGTGTTCTACAGAAATATTGTAAAATATCACTTCTGTTCAACAGACGTTTCTACGAATTGTTTTTCATACTTTCAACATTTGACATGACATTATTTCTTAAAATTTGGATTTTATTGCATTGGAAAATTTTCACCTATTTGTAAGTCATGGATACGAATTCTTGACGTACACAACTTCCTTTAACAAAACAGTATGCCGTTATAAGTCTGTGTGGCATAAGTTTGAGAGATCAAAGAAAGAAGCGTCGGTAAAAGGCTGAGTTGAATACAAGTCCAGTATATCATTCTTGACGAATTAGAAACTGACTCGATTTATTTGTCCACTCCAACAGTATTTTGCAAGCAACATTAGCTGCATCTCGATCTCAGTTATCTAGGCATATGCAGGACAGACCCTTAACAGAAAAAATTGGTCAACTAACCAGCGAAGCTGAAAGAGAGGATCTACGAACTGCTCTGGTTGCAGGGCAAGAGAGTGCAGCAGTACAAATTCTCTTAGAAGCCTGCTTAGAAACAGAAGAAGATCGTCAAGTGCCTGGTCAAATGTGGTCCCTAAGGGAAATACGAAGTGTCGTTTGTTCATACCTTCATCAAGTTTTTATTGCTGATCCTTCACTAGCAAAATTAGTGCATTTTCAAGTGAGTATACTTATGTTTTAAACCCTGGGTTAATCTATCAACTTTATTGAATGATTATGGCTATAACACAAGAAATTACCATTCAGTAATCGAGTAAGAAAATTAAACAGAACTGGAAATACTAGCACAAATTTCGGTTTGCTTTCTGTAACTGAATAAGCTCCAAATATCTACTTGGCTGATTAAATTTTGCCACTAACTTCATGATGCATCCTGTTACATTCCCTAAACACTGATTGAAGTATTCCTTTGCAGGTTTCCAGCCTTTGTAAATGAAACAAAATATTTGAAGCATCCTTATTTATGATTTCAGGGATATCCAAGAGAGCTATTACCAATTACTGTTTCTGGTATTCCCTCTATGCACATTTGTCTCGATTGGATACCAGAGTTGTTGTCGCAGCCTGAACCAGAGAAGCAAGTATTTGCTGTTGATCTAGCATCTCATTTGGCAGTTCAGTATGCCCTACCAAAAGCTCTGAGTGTATCACGGCTAGCTATTAATACACTGGCAACTTTATTAGGAGTTTTGCCAGCTAAAGGTAGAGTGTTGTTATTCATGCCTGTTTTACCAGCTCTTACAAGGATCTGTTTGGCATTTCCACCTTTGGCTGAAGATACAACTGCTTTATTGCTACAACTTGGACGAGTTAGTGTGGCCCAAGCAGCCCTGGGAGATAAATCCGCAGAAATATTATGTCGCGAGGTCAACAAAACGTTCGCTGCTTTGCTGCAAAAAGCAATTCTCCAGTCAAGAGTATTCTAAATTGTACCATACACATGAAATGACTTGTACATACATTTTGTATACACATTATCATTAAAAATATAAAAATATAAATTAATATTGAACGAAAGTACCTTTTGTATTTATAAAGACAAATTCATTTTTATATTTTATATATATATACTGAAGTTGTTTGTGTATATATATATATGTGTGTGTATAGGTATGTACAGTTTAAGCGGTGAAACTTTATTATAAAATTTGGATTGTATTCAAATTACCTTTCCACAGATAATAAATCATCTACTGAGTTATATAGTCTATTTCCTTGGATTTTTAAACTTAAGTCACCCAGGAGAAGACTCCTA
This sequence comes from Neodiprion fabricii, assembly GCF_021155785.1. Classification (NCBI taxonomy): domain Eukaryota; kingdom Metazoa; phylum Arthropoda; class Insecta; order Hymenoptera; family Diprionidae; genus Neodiprion; species Neodiprion fabricii. The sequence goes on from NC_060241.1 coordinate 31,838,071, forward strand.
ATTTTTTGTATTCTTTTTTACAACAAACTAATAAAAATGGAACATGTCAATTAGTACGATAGGCACATTTCATATAAAACAGAGTGTCGTATAAATATAAGTTTATTTACATTGCAAAAAATCCTCTTGCCGAATAAGCGACAAAAGTGATTACGAGCATAGACTTCATCGTAGTTAATGTTAATAATATTATTTAAAAATAATAATTACATCCTGCTAGCTGCCACGCCCTTCCTTTAAGTAATATACAATGAAATTTATAGCGTTGAAGAGACGTGGAGCTTATGCTTACTTACAGGAGCCAGTCGATGGTCCTTGTCATTTGGTTTGCGTTCGATTGCTCAAAAATAGATTTACAATTGGAAATAAAAATTTATTAGCTGTTATTCAATCAGAACACTATCACCATGTGCTAAAACTGGCAAAGGATTTCATCAGGTTCTTTTCTATATTTCGAAATTGTAGTAATAACAAAATGTATAGTCAAGCGTGAAACAATGTTCTGTTAAAAGATGCTGAAAACCAGTACACGTAGTTTGAAAAAATAAACGTAAATTGAACTTTGTATACACCATTTTCTGTATCTGAGATTTATAAAATAAATAAAAGGTATACGTTCAGGCTAAATTTCACTCTCCAGGACTGACTTAGATTTTCGTAGCACAATGACTCGAGGTTAAAAATAACTAGCGTGTGTCGGCCTACGGGAACTCGATAGTGATTCGCTGCCATGAATCTTGATAGAGAATTTGATTTTACTAGAATTCGAATTTTTAACGTTGTCAATTATTGAAAGCAGTTTTTTCTTGTACCAGGCCTGGTAATAACCAAGCCAACTGAAACTGAACTGAACGTGAGTTTCATAGCTGTGCCCTGTGATCTCGCTTTGCACTATGAAAATATTTTCAAATAGCGATGCATGCACAGTAAGAATGTTAACCACCCCGAGCTGCAGCGCAGAATTATAGAATCTTTCAGAAATAACTATTAGACTATTAGTAATGAATTTGTGAAAACCGTTACATACATCCAAAAGTTTTTTGGAAGAAAATATTGTCCAAACTGACAGGAAGTAATATTTGATAGAATTTTTTAATTTATATTATATCACTGAAAATCATAAAGTAGTATTGCACTAAAAAAGTAACAGAGGTTTTGTAGAATAACGAAAGTTACTACAAATCACTTCCTACCAGCCCTGCACTTACACACTGTAATAAAAATGAAAATAAATAAAATTACAAAAATTCATTATACCGCTTCATTACGAGAATTGCTGCGCAATGGAAAATTTATGTTTTACAATTTTCAGTGACTGTGCAAGTACGAAAATTCACCAATTGTCACCGTGATTTTAAGCGCTGTAATAAACTGTAAGTATAAAAGTTTGATTTTTAGTGCGCGATAGCCAAACGACTCATCTGATTCCACTATGGTTCCACCACTTTGTACATAGACTGCCCAGCAGACAGTTGAGTGTAATATTGAGTGTAATATCGGTCCAGGCCGTGCGTCAAATTGGCAGAGCAAAAAAGTGTATGGCACTGATAAGAGACCAAGTCTTTATAGATGTATTGGGTTATGTGGGTGGAGGCCTTCTTTGGGGTTCAGGAGTATAATGTAAACGGGTGCGCATGTGCTGCGGACTTCCAGGGACCGAATTGCTTTCAGAAAGTCTTCTAGGTGGTGGCTGTGGGGGTGATGGCGACACATACCTGAATTATAAAAATTACAATAGTGCTGATTTCTTGCAGTTGCGATTTGCTTAGCTTCAATAAACTTTATCAATTGACACTTGTCAACCATTTCTTAATACCATTTGCCGGCTAGGATTAGTAGATCTGAACAGTTTCACATAATCTTTGGAGTATTAAAAGATATCAACTTTCCTGATTAATTATAACAGAAATATTTCATAACATTACCTTCTGGAAAATGAAGGTGACGCTGGATCCGTAATATTCCTTCTTAGTGCAAGCGGAGATTCTCCGCGATTAAATCTTGGAGGAGGTTCTGGCGAAGGGGCACGATCGCTCCCAAGTCTAAGCCTAACGTAGGAAGCGAATCGTTTTTTCGCTGATTCTTTGCAAACTCCCTGACCCTGTGTAAGAGGTGGAGACGTTTCTTGCTTGCGCTGATGGTGCTGATGAGCATAGCGTGATATCAATAATTGTGGACTAGTAGAACCCTGGGCTGGTGGCTCTGATGGAAATCTAGGAATCCAAATACCATTAACTTAGATCAGAAGACTTGGTTATTTTTCCTGTATCACAATGAAGGTATTGAAATTTGGAGACGTTGTGAATGAGCAAATTTCATACAAAGTATGGTATCAAGCATATTCAATTTATAAAACATAATAAAAAATTTGTTAATGATGTGTAAGGTTGGTGAAACTTGCCTTTTGCGACTAACCAAAGGACTTCCATATATATCCTGAATTGGTGGGTGAGTTTGAGGCGACTGATGTCTAACTCGTTGCATGAACGGTGAATATTTTCCCCCCTCATTAGTAGGTTGAACAACTCCTGGAGGGTCAACATTTTCTCGTCTCCATGGTGAATAATCGCGAGCAAAAGGACTCAAAGATCTCGAAATACCTTGCCAACGATCCCTACTTCCATCTCGTTCTTCTAATCTTGAAGAAAACGGTGAGTAAGGTCTGTTTCTGGTTTCTGCAAAATTGGCATCCTGCCTGAATGGAGAAAATGGTCCGCCTTGACCATTTGTTGGATTGATCTCTGGGACAGGTTTACTGAATGGATCACAATTATGATCAGTGCCTTTGGATTGTCGTCGAAAAGGTGAAAATTGCCTGTTTACATTTGAATCCAAGCTTTCTCCTGATTCTTTGGTAGTTGGTGCTGAGAATGGACTAGCAATTTCCTTTCTTCTTAACGCATATGGACTATACGGGACGTAACTCGAACCATTTTCACTACTTTGGCGTTGGTGAAAGGGTACGAAACTGGAATTTTGTAGATCTTTGGTGATACCACTTCGTAGGAACGCTGGAACTTCAGAGTGTGTTCTAAGATGAGCTGTTTGTTTCAATGATACGTGTCCGGAAACCCGTGGCTGCCCTCCCGCTGGCCTGCAACTAAATTACATTATACTAAAAAATCTGAGCATCCCATTTATTCTACATTGCGCACAGACCATTCAGCGACAGAGCCACTATGCCCAAATTGGGAATCTTTGAAGATTCAATGTTTATCATATGATTCTTACTGTGGCATTTATCAAATGTTTCCAAATATTTCAGAAATCAATGAAGGTGAATAGTGAAGAACTCAATTACCATTTTATACTCAAACCATGTCCCCGGGGGGTTAATGGTTGGAATAAAAATATCATATACTTAATTTGACAATGTTGTACAATTTTGTTAGTCTTAAATTACAATTAAATTTATGATCACTTCTGTCAGTGTTTACTAAGGTAATGAAATAACTATTCTCATTTTTTCGCTTAACTCGCGCTCATCAATCCTTTTACTTGTACTTTAAGATGTAATATCCTTACATAAGGTTTCATCCTAGGTATTAAGGAATAGAATCGGAAGCTAAAATCCATAAATTTAAAACCTAAAAGAACGACATAAAGGCATACAAATTCTTTGAAACATCATAATATTTATCTTTTGAAACAGATATAATAAATTAATATTTTTATTGCCCATAAAGTATTATTGATGTTACAAAGCAGAAGTGATTATGATTGTTATCGATTCTTTTAATGCTTTCATTAAGTGAGATTGTGATACCATTAATTGCGGTGACGAAGTCTGACTCAGAACTTAATTAATTCATCATCAATGCATCATAACACTACATCGTAAGTAATGTTCGGTTGAACGTTTATACACAATTATACCGAAAAAAATTGAAAACCATTTTCTACTGTGCAGATAAAATAAAATAACGCTTTGTCAGACCAAAAATACACTAATGCAGTCTGTGACATTACCTTTGCACTCAATGTTATATAATCTGTTCACTGACTTCGTAACATTTACATAACATACATATTTTTTTAAATATGAAGGACATAAAATTGGTAAGTAAAAGTTAGAAGGTTGTTAAAAATTGAGAAAAAACCATGCAACACAGATAAGGGTGAAAGGATTATCTACAAGTGTCAACGAATTAAGGAGCAAACAAGTTTTGCATTTAAAGTTAAAAGTGAAATAGTTACATTCCAAAATGGTGTGCTTGTTCTTTGAAACATTACAGTCTTCCTTGCATATCAGTATCAGCCAAACAAAATGAAATACTAAAGGATTTTACGAAAAAATGTCCATGTGTACTTGAGAGAATGCATAACGATTTTAATCATCACCTATTATAGTGTCGTGAAATGAAGCAAACACCATGGAATTTTTATATACATTAAAATAATTGATAATTTTTTTAAAGACTATCGAAGTAAAAAAAATGTATAAATGCTGTATGTTGATTTATGTAGGGAGTTCAGAGACGTCTTCTCGCTCTACAACCATATATAACGAAATAAACAGATAAATAAAGACAAATGCTTACCATAAATGGGGGTTGAAGGGTGGGGTGTGTAACAGGCGCGTGCACAAACCAAACAACTGGGAGGCGAATCGAAACGAAAATCGGGCAGATTTTTTGGCGTTTTTGAGGTATTTTTTTTATACTTTTGGGGAATTTTAGGGTACTTTATTGAAAGGGATGGAAATAAGGGTAGGGGTGAGAGAGGGGGGATGCTACGCTGCGCTGCCTCCCCCAAGCTCAACGCTGTAACACAATTCAACACGCACGCAAACGTTTAAGTGACTGGTTCAAATTAAATCGGGATATTATTCGTAGTTTCATTATATGAAAGTAATTATCAATAAGAAGGTAGCAATGGGATGAAAAAAATAATTAAAAAAACCTTGGAGCGACCAATATCAAATATATAACATATCAGTAGACTAACATTTAACACACTTTTAACTAAACTCTAAGTTAACGTTGTATCCCTACGACAACTCAGTACTTGAACGGATTACTGGTTATTTTCAAACCAAACCAAACATTACTATATTAGTTGGGAAAACTCATGCCATGTTTAAAACTCAAACTAATCTTCATACAGGATGTCACATTTTTTTTATTTTTTATCTGTATGATTCATGAAACTTTCTGTAATATTCAATTTCACATATTTATTGAGATTTTAATACCATATGTGAAAAAAGTTTAATGACGTCATTTTAGGCAAATATTGATCCGTCGAAATTTAGTATAAGAGAAAAGAATTGCAAAAAGTAGCAGTATTTTCAAAACGGCAGAAAATCTATTTGCTGCTGGCACTGCCATATCAGAAGTTTTCGGTGAAGAGTCTCGACGCACATAGGCAACCGAAAACACATCTTACATGCTGTAAGTATAGCTGATGAAACTTCAGTTGCCTATCTGCCGTTGAGATATTGTTTGCTTCGAGGCCCTACACCTAAAGCTTTTAGTATGCAAATTTTGATAATATAAACATGTTAGAAACTTTTTTTTCATCGCATTATACGATATCTTGTTTCTGATGAAATGTAACTATGCTAAACTCGATTTCTGAACCACATAGATTTCTTCTAAGCAGCATTGAATTTTGATATTTCATTGAAACGATTTTGCAAGTTCCACATAAATTCAAAAACGTCCTGTACAGTGCTGGTAAATAAAGATATTTTATGCAAAAAAAAGTGGGAAATCTTGTTAAGTTTTATTGCTGACCTTGGTTCCAACTGACGCATAACTGTCGCAAACCACTCAGAACAAGAATTAGGTGATGAAGAGCCTTCAGCCTCGCCTTGTTCGCAGTCGTGCTTTTTATAAAAAGCTTGTTCCATGAGCTTATGATATTTGGGCCGATGTTTATAGTTTTTTGTGAGGCAACAGCAAACAAAATGGCGAAACTCTTTGGAAAAAGACGAGTCCAAAGGGAGAGAGGGAGGTTCGTCCTGTACCACCCTACTTAGAACCTAGTGATTATAGATTATTACTTGCACAATCGCTGGCGTGGGTATTTTCAGATATAGGTAATCTCATCGATATCCCACCTCAAAATCGGTTTTACAATCTCGATATGGAAACACTCCAGTAGCCAATTCTACCAAAGTAATTCCCAGACTCCAGACATCGGCTCTTATGTCATAATCAGGTTTCGTTGGGTCAGGCGGATCTATTCTTTCGGGCTGTAGGACAAAAAGGATTCTGAGTTTTGTTTTCGTTTCCAGGTTTCATGGCCACCCTGAATTTACAGAAAATTAGAAACTTTACTGAATCAAAGGCATAAAAAAAAACAACTTACCGCCATATAAGCTGCGCATCCTGCGCTCCTGGTTTTGGCTTTACTATCAACCAAACGACCAGATATCCCAAAGTCGCATAACTTGACACCCCCCGTCTCATCCAGTAGAATGTTACTTGGTTTCACGTCTCTATGGATTACCCCGTGTTTTTCTTTCAGGTACGATAGCGCTTTCACTGTCTGTTCAAATGTATCAAAGAATGAAATAAATAATTAATAAGCAACATTTCCTGTTAAAAACGAGAATAAAAAGTGGGATGACCGAAGAATTACTACACAGAATTGTGAAATTTGAGTACTGCTGAGAGTTATTTTATAAATTTTGGAGATTCAAAAGGAATTTCAAAAGCGAAAAAAAATTATTGAGCAAGTTTTTACAACAAATTTACAACCAAGTATGCAAGAAGAGACTATGAATCAAAGTCTGTTTATCTGCAGGATGAGAGTTGATAACACTGTTTTCACTCACTGAAAAGAAATATAACATTTTTATTATTATCCTGGTTTAAAAAAGTCTTTAAGTATCGATCAGTATTCACCTCCTTATGTGTACGATAGGCTCCTTGACTAGATGTGTGGTCAATCTATTGACGGTCAAGTAGATTATCAGACGTGAAAACAACAATAAACTATTTCGCAGCAAGCCCAGTTAATCTGCATGTTGAATGAACCTCACTACATTGTATGATCTTTATATAAGAGTTCGAGGAGGTCTATTTCTTTTGAGAATAATTCCAAATGGTTTGGGATTTAAATGCTTTCGACAAATGCATTTTACAATCATAATAAGAGTAATGGCGGAGCAGCCGTGTGATACAAGTCAAATAATATTGATTTAATTTTCTTCTATGGAAATGTTTGAATGTTCAATGATGACATATCATTCATCATGATTCCAAACCTTCAGTACGCATCAGCTAATATATAAATAAATGATACAATAGACCTAGTCTGAATACTTCTTGCAACCATACGAGCCCTATTATTAATAACAGTTTCAACTCAACCTTTGTTGGTACTGATATTACACATCACATAAAAATTTTAGGATTACATCTTTCTGCTTTGCAATTACTGACAATGCATATTCATGAAAATAATTTAGAGTGAGAAAAGCAAGTATTTAATTTCAAAATAATTCAAAGCTGACTATGTAGTGACCATGAATAAAAGCAGGTACATAATTGGATGGATTGCCATCGAAATTGTGGTCATGTAAGTCACAATAAGTCACATAATAACAGTTATAACTATTGAGAAAATGATGTACAAGATTAGCTGGCAAAATTATAACCCATAAAAGGGTACGAGCAGCATCTTGCATTTATTTAAACCTAATATACATTTCAGATTTCTGGACCTATACTTTAAAATCAACTTCAACCACCGGTAACGTGATTCTTTATCTGTTGTAAGATTACATAGATTTGTCTCAATTGGTTCAGGTCTGTTTACATAAGATTGTATAACCTTGACTCGTTTAATCTATCCCAAATCGTATCTGTAGAAATAGATTATACCGCAGGTGTACAATTTGAAATATACTGACGTAAATCAAAAATTTCTTGCTTACACTTACAGCAACGGTAACTTTTCCAAGAAATTCTTCAGGTATCGCTTGTCTGCTCCTCTTTAGCAATTTGTCAAGGCAAGTGGCCATCAGTTCCATACATATCCACACATCAGACTCAGTAATAAAACATCCTAAGCACTGTACGATATACGGACAGTCATGAGACTTGAGCACTACGTCTAAATCCATTATTATCCTTTTATTTTCCTCCGTATTTCCGGATCTTCGCATTTGTTTTACAGCTATGACCACTCCACTTGGTCTATGCCTCATTTTGACGACGTGCCCGCAAGTACCATTTCCCAATTCTCCAAGGTGTTCCAAGTCTTTCATATCAGTTTGATATTTCTGTCCATTAATACTTAAAATCCCATTCATTTTCATAATCTCTTGAAGTTTAGAGTCAAATTCACTATCCTGTGTACGCTGGGGTGGCATTTGTAGTACAGGCAAGTCCAGGTTCCGTCTAGGGCGCGTTGGTGTTCCAGAATCAACAACTGTTCTCAAAAGAATTATTCAAAATCATGTGTGTGTGAGCCAAGTGATAAAAAAAATGTCCTCAAATGGGGTTTGCCTCAAAAATTTTTTGCTCTCACTGGAATCATCAATAGTAAACTAATTTTATAGCAGACGAACAAACTATCGGATGTACAGTTCTCTGATTACGATTTTAGTTGAAAATTATGTACAGTAAGTTATATCGACGAGACGATCAAGCTCAGGCAGCTGCTGTTGCTTGCATTCTACGAAGCTTTGCAGAATCAGTGTTTAAAAGATTTTATTTAGCGGAGCTAAGATGCGTAGGGTGAACATAACCTATCAAAATCGACATTACATCCTAGGGAATGAATTTAGTTCATTATTTTGTGTAATTTGAGATTATCGTGATAAACAATTTTGGAATTAGACGAATAATCTTACGTTGTCTTGGCCTTCGAACAGCAGGGCTAGTCCCAGGCCCCGAGGATGACGGCGGTAAGCCCGTTCCTGGCATCCCTACGGTGTTTTGCCTATCTCTATCACTTGACTCATTTTCAGCTCTCAGTTTTTGTTGCAAATTTAATATTTTGGTTTTCAGCGTACTCGGCATCATTACGAATACCGACAGATGCACTTTAAACTAGACTTTACGCAATATTTGACAATTTTCACGACACTTTTCTGCCCTTTTTGGCAGCGGACCTCTGCGCCGCTGGCGTGCGCACATTGGCGTATCCATATTTCGATATTATGCGTAATTTTTATATGTTCGCTAGTGGTTCGCAATCAACACAAGGCGTTAAGTGTATAAAGGCGGACTGACACACAAAATGTTGTACCATCTGATCGTGAAATTCGAATTACATGTATATGTTGCATCATACATCAGTTGCAATGAGAACGCTAGGTCTGGATTTGTATGGGCAACAAAATGCTTCCGCAGTAGTTTGCTGCCTAGTTCTTGACCAATAGGAATGCCAATAAAATACGTAATTCGCATTCGGCATGCACCAGGTAGCGCTTCTCTGCTTTATGTGCATTCCTATTGGCCGAGAGCTCGGCAGCAAAATACTGCGGCAGTATTTTGCTGCCCATCAAACCCGCCCTAATACCAATCACCTTGATTCTCGTCGCGTAGACGTCACAGCGATTGAGGGTTGAAAATTGAAATCATGGGTTTACCGTTTTTTGGCGCGAATCGACACGGAGAGTGTTCAGATGATAGACATTCTCGCGGAATTTTTACTGAAAAAATGGAAATATAATTTAGATATCCGAAAATTATTTTAAAACCTAAGAGTTATAAACCTAATCTTCCTTTATTTTGTCTCACAATTGACAAGCGCGATGAACACGTCTTCCAGCGTAACACGAAAAAAGGTTAATTAATTACATGAGTGTACTGAGTTATGCAATATAATATGTTACCATACACAGAATTATTTATGGTATTTATTGAAATTCTTTTTTTTTTAATCTATAATTTCAGACTACTTCAAAAACGCCTGGTAAACATCAAGCAACGCTTTCATCATTTTTCTTCAGTACAAAGTCAAAGAGTTCTAGCTCTCCTGAAAAGTCGGCACCTAATGAGTCCCTGAATGTTTGCAGTGAAGCTAAATCTTCGACTGATATAGAACTCTGCAAGAAACGTAAACATAGCCCAGGTAGCAGCGATGTCAACGACAATGAATCAAACTCAAAAAAAAAATATACTACTCATATCAGTGATATCACCATGAAGTGCAACAACGCCAGGCAATTGAAAAAACATCTTGTAAACAATGAAGCTAAGGGGGTTTCGACTGAACATTACAGCAAGAAAGTATTTGGAGTACAAAGTTGTAGGTCCAAAACATCTACGGAAAGTATAAACTGCGAAAAGAATCCAGTTCTGGTAATGGAAGAAGATGATGATTCTTCATTGAAAGAAAATTCGTTCGAAATGACCAGCAGTACATGGCCGGATTTTGGGGAGGAAACTTTAATGAGTGATTCGCCTCAAAAAAAAGGCAAGATATCCTGTTGCGATGTGTTAAAACAAAAATATTCACCCAAGGCAACTAGTTCAGAAATGAAACCTAGCAAACGTAGTTCGAAAGTCATCACAGATTTAACATGTACTATTGAAAAATTTTCATCTTTGAATACAGAATCTGAAAATGTTAATTATCGAATCAAGGGAGAGAGTGGTATTCCTCAAGAGCTATTGAACAGTGAGTTTGGCGCAGAGGAACAGATTTTCAAAAGTAGCCAAAGAAGAATTGAATGTGATTTTCAGAAAGTCTCTGGCAACCAGTTTACTCAAAACCAAACTGAGAAAGAAGACGGGAAATATTCTAGCAGTTTGGATTTTAAAAACACTGAAAAGATACTGAAAATAATTAAAGTAGAGGAGAAAGACAAGAAAGACATCAAACTAGATCCTAAAAAACCTACAAAAGAAACTTTCAGCATTGATGATGATTTTCTGTTCGATACATTTGATGAATCATTCAAATCGGACTATGATTCGGAGAAAATGCTCAATGCTAACGCCGTAACTGATGATTTCAGTGATTTTTTTAGCGAAGATTGGAATGCAGATCCAGAGGTCAAAGTAGATCTCAGTACTCTACAACGTTGTCAAGTATCTAATACCACCAGAGACCAATTCCAGAATCTTATCGTCAATGTTATACATGTTGAATCTCAAATTCCAGTAGCTGTAACATTAAGAGGTTTTTGGTACGTGAATTGCTTGTACAGTCACATCGTACATTGTAGTTTACAATAAAATTAAGAACAAATTATTCAACTCTATAGACATGGACATACTGCTATTATTAAAACAAGAATTGCAGAGTAAAAGTCAGACAGGGTGTTATTAAATAGTCTTATGAGAAAAATCAGCAGCACTGCATTTTATGATCTTCATTCTTTCTCATGTTCTCATAACTAATTGTGAGCATGCACTAGTTACAATTTCTTTTTCCAGGAAAGATACTCGACTTCAAACAGGTGACATTGTCAACATTCAAGCGAAAAAACAATTAAATGATTGGGTTGTTGACAATACAAGTGGTTTTGTTGTGGAACAACCAGATTTCTTAGTATCTGGAACTTCTGTTGTAGGAGCTTTGTTTTGTGCTAGACGAGGCATTCTGAGTGATCGATTTAAAGGAATCGAGTCTGTCACAGATTGTAAACAAGGTGCCTCTGTTATGGTTATTGGAAGTCTAGTCCATGAATTGTTTCAAAAGGTATGATTGTTTTTGATTGGCTGTTTTTTTTGTACATTGAAGACTCTAACTTTTTCTTGGTTTCTATAATCTCCATGGTTGCCATTCTGCTTGAACAATAGATATTAAAATCACTATCAGTTTTGGCCACAGTTGATACTTTTCAATCTTAGACACAATTAATAATTGATAATAAAGATGTATAAACGTCTAAGCAGAAAGACTTTTTTCTAAACTATAGCTTTCATGTATAGAAAGTCAGCCGTGTTGCTAGAAAGGTCATGTCAAAAGGTAAAGTTTATTTAACACTGAGATGAATATTGTATGTATGTACCAGGTACTAAAAGAAAAAATCTACACCAAACCAGGTATCACCAAATTGTTAAAAGATCTAATAAAATCACATAATACTGCAAGTATGTTATATTCTGCTGGAATGGCTATGGAAACTTGTGAAAAAGAAATGTTACCGTTTGTGCCAAAAATATTCCATTTCACCGAGCGATATATCAAAGGTAATATAGATATCTTCATTATTGTTGTAACTGACATTTTTCTGATATTTAACAAAATTGATAAATCTCTAGAATAAAATCTCTATGTCATGAAATTCAATAAATCTAAAATGAAGCTTTGCTCATTCAACTAGGTGAAAAATCCAAACATGCTGATGAGAATTTCAATGGAAAAATCAATGTCATTCGTGACATTGAAGAGAGCTTGTGGGTTCCGCAACTAGGTGTTAAAGGAAAAGTTGATGTCACGGTTGAAGTTAATGTGAATTTGAAACCGAGAACTATGCCACTCGAATTGAAAACTGGTCGTCCCAGTTTCTCACTAGAACACAGAGGCCAGGTAATTCTTTACACAATGATGATGACGGTCACAGGACAGGATGTCGAAGCTGGTCTCCTGTTATATCTTAGGTAAGAAAGAAACCTACATCAGCTGTATGATTTATACTGAGAAGTCTGATTGTATTTCATAATATGGGCATACACAACGATAAAAATCGGCATTATACATTTGCAAAGTATGCAAATAAATGCTAAACTTTATCCTTCCAATCAATTTCATGACGGCATTTACAACAGGGATAACATCATGCGTGAAATCAAAGTGAGTCATCCTGAACAAAGAGATCTAATTCTGCTGAGGAATAATCTGGCATATTATCTGACACGTACCCCAAAATTAATGAAACCAGTTGACTCTGGAGTCGGAGAAGAATCCAACGAAGATTCTATGGAATTACCAGAACCTATCAACCATCGAGCTTGTCAAAACTGCCCCTACAGTGCTTTGTGCTGCGCATACCTTAAGAACGACAAAAGTTTTCAACCTACTGACCGACATCCGCTTACTTCAATTATAAGGGAATTGGATAATTATTTAAAGCCTGAACATATCAAATATGTGAAGAAATGGGTGAAAATGCTCCAGATCAACGAAGCTGATGAAGTCCAAAACCAGCCTTTGCGGAATTTATGGACAATTCCACCAACTCAAAGGTATTGAACATAGCACCAAAAAAAATTAATTCGAATTTGTTCTTAATATTAAACTCATCTAAACCATGTGCTCTTTTTTCAGAGAGAAAAATGGAAAATGCATATCCAATCTGAAAATAATTGGCAAAGTATTTATAGAATGCAATCGTTTTCGCCATACGTTTACCCGTGTCAACTCTGGTGATTTCAAGGTCACAAGCGATTTGACAAAGTTTGGATTTAATACAATGGAATATGTCATTATTAGTACTGATACTAAAATTAATGTTTGTGCTGGTACTGTGATTGAGTTATCTAAAGATACCATAACGGTACTACTTGAACGGTTCGTATGTTTTGAGCAAAGCTCTAATCCCATAAACCTATTGCATTATATATGTCCTAAATTGAAAAAAAAACTTACAGAAATCTTGTGGAAAAGAAACCGAAAGATGTGTTTCATATTGATCCTTATGTTTCACAAAGTATGTTGATAGCAAATCTTTCAAACATTGGCTACTTATTGGATGACAATGCAGTCACTGAGAGAATGCGGAAGATTGTTATAGAAAGGTCTCCTAATAATTTTTTTCTCTTTCAACTACTTTCATTTTGAACAGAGCAATGACAGTACAAATTAACAATGTTGTAATTTTTGTTTCCTTTGCATTTTACGTGATTGTCTCAGGGCGCCTGCAACGTTTTTGAAGAAACTAGACCGCTCAGTAGCAGTAGTAGCTGCACAAGTTTTAAAACCATTGAATAAAATGCAACAAAGAGCAGTTCTGAAGGTTGTCGCAGCAAATGAGTACTTGCTAATAAAAGGCATGCCAGGCACAGGAAAAACTCAAACACTGGTTGCTATAATTGAGTTACTAGTCAAAATGGGAAAATCTGTACTACTTACTGCTCATACTCACTCTGCAGTAGACAATGTTTTGTTGAAATTAATTGAGACTAATGTGGATTTTGTACGATTGGGATCAACAAACAGAATTAATCCTAAATTGTTGTCCAAAAGCGAAGCAATGCTAACGCAGGAATGTCGTACACCAGAAAGCTTGGACACAGCATACAACAGTAAAGTATGCGCACTAGAACTGAAATTGTTCAACTTTGTTATATATCAAGAACGGATAAATTTTTAAATCTAGGAGTATAAACGTATCAAATATATGTAATAGAATATTCAACAAAGCCAAAATAAGTCAAAACTTTCTGAAGACAATTCAAGCAAATTCATAGTGTGCACTTCTATGTTCTTGGAAAAAATCCAAAACGTTTCTATGCATTGCAAATCTGAGGTACCTATTTCCCATTAAATTAAAACTTCACATACTTAAACTAGTGTAAATTCATTTTTTGTTATAGAATGTGGTATGTGTTACATGCCTTGGAGCTAACCATCCTCTTTTGGGAAGACGAATTTTTGACGTCTGTCTGGTGGATGAAAGTACACAAGTACTGCAATCATCGCTTCTCCGGCCCCTTTACAGCTCATCAAAATTCGTTCTCATTGGAGATCCTGATCAGTTGCCGCCAGTAGTAAAAAGTAATGAAGCTAGGTATGCATTATCGAATGAATACTCTTGAGAGATTAATTTAACGTCAGATTTTCAAATGGGAGTATGAAGGCTAAGAGGAGATGGTTCACAAAGTCTGTCTTCAAATAAATACATTGTAATATTTCCCAGGAAACTCGGAATGGATCAATCTCTGTTCGAAAGATTGGATAATGAAAACAATACCGTCACGCTCACGTTGCAATACAGGATGAATCAAAGAATTATGTCTGTGGCCAACCAAATTACATACAAAGGCCAATTGACTATTGGCGCAGATGATATTGGCACTGCAACTTTACATATTCCTGACAAATCAGTATGTATGAGGTTTCTTCTTAATACATCTACACGAAAATCAATCCACTTACAGATGCTTATTGGCTTAACAGCATGTTAAGTAATAAATTGCAGAAAAAACTATGTTTGGTAACAGAAATATCCTGTACAAAAGCTTGCAATTTGGGTCAATGAATTATTGGTATTCAAATAAAAACAAACGATCTAACTTGTAATTACAGCATGTATGAACGATTTTTGTGTGTTTATTCGTAATCAGGTACTAAATTCATCCAAGAACTGGGTAAAAAGTGCTCTATCAACTGATTTGGACGACTCTGTTGTTGTACTTCATACCGGTGACACACATAACATTTTCAAAGATGACATAAGCCCCGAAAATGATAATTACCGAGAACGAAAATGCTCAAATTTATGCGAAGCTGCAGTTATTTTACACCTTGTAACCATCCTTATGCAGGTGAAACTTTCAACATGATAATTTATAAGTCAATATCAGAAATAAAAGTAAACAGTTTTGCTCTTTTGGATCTCAAAGCTTCTTAAGTTTTCCCTGAGCGCTTGATATCACGTTATAGAGGTCTCCATTGATCATACATCTAACGATCTTTTCACTATTACCTACACAGGCAGGCGTTGTTGCTGGACAAATTGGTGTGATAGCACCATACAGAGAACAAGTAAACCTTCTCAGAGATATTATTGAGCAAGATGTGGAAGTAAACACTGTTGATCAATATCAGGGGCGCGATAAAGAGCTCATTTTGTATTCTGGAACTAGGTCCAATTACGTTCGGTCTGTTGATGCAGAAAAAGTTGGTACCATACACAGTAGTTTGAGTTGAAATCTGGCGAACATATTTTTGTATTACAAAAAAAATTTCTATTTACAGGAGTTCAATATCCTAGATGATTATCGGAGACTCACCGTTGCTATCACAAGAGCCAAGCACAAATTAATTATCGTTGGCGATATCATAACACTGAAACAGTTTGTCCCATTTAAAAAATTATTTGATCAAATTAGGATCAAAGATTTGATTACATTGCAAAACGGCTGTGCCGATTTTCAGTGGAGAGAACTTCTATCCATTGTAAAGTGCTAGCTCAAACATTTACTTGTTGAATTGTTGCTTTATCGTAACTTGTTTTGTAATATGTTTTATGGTGAAGTAGTGCAGCTTTACTTTCGAATTTATTTTTAGAGGTAAGAGGTATTTTGACGTCGTTTCTATCTGTTGCTGTGTCATGAAGTGTATTCCTATTTATTCGTATTTTTCAATTTGTAAACTAAATATTTCAGAAATCTAAATGACGATTTTTAACTACGTGTGCTAATTTATGAAATTGTACGATTTATAGTTTCTCCTTCAATGTATGTTTTATTTGTCCCACTAGATTACGTAATTTAACTCGACACTAAATTGAATCTCCTGATATAACGCAAGATATTTTATTCATATCTAATAATTGATTGATTCACTGCGCATAAAATAAAAATATTAAAATCAAGTGATTTTTGCTGTAAATAAACTGAAAAGATTACTATCGAAGTCATGTATGGACTCATAATTACACATACGACACTTGTGTTCATTTCTTTGGATCCTCGATTATAAATGTAACTCTGTGTCACAGGGACGCAAAATGATTCCTGTATAGTAATAATCCTGTGTGAGGAAGGTCTTTACCGTAAAACCTAATAGCCAGATTTTATACATAAATAATTGACAAAAGTTAGGTTTTGTTTAAAAGTTTATTTTTACATTCCTTAGATCTAAAAAAAAAAACGTAATATCTTCAATGATTTTTGCAACTCCCATTTGGTATAAACTATTAAGTATAAACAATACAAGAGTGACATTATAGAAAGCTATATAATTTTAAGAAAAAAATCCAAAGAGAACTCAGAATGTAAATATGATCTTTTACAGTAAAATGAATAAATATTTTTTTACCCAATGCTCAAAACACAATGATTTTATCATTTATACCTATATCGTTCTATTTTCATAGTTCGATAATTGGATGTTTTTAGGAAACATAACAAAATTTTTCCTCCTTGTTCTTGAAGAAGCAAAAGAAAGTTACCCTCGTTATAGCTGACTAGCGTAGCAGTAATTAAATTAAGCCTGGCTCATAGATCGCTGGATGTATGATCCTGCCTCGCAGTGAAGATGCACATAGATACAGCTCTATTATTTAACTTCTTGTTTTCCTTATTTTTGTACATCATTAAGGGCTATTTTGTTAGCTACTGAAATTATTATGCAAACGAATACGGTAAATGCAACTACATAAATTAGTTTTCTTCGTACAGATGGACTAAAATGTAAAGATTCGTTGAATTTCCTACATAAATTGAACTAAAGACTTTGTCTGCAACAAATCTGAGACATTAACCTATTCATCCATAATGGATACTTATTTCAAATATCAAATTAAGATACAGAAGTAGTCACAAGTACCACAGGGGTGAAGCTGCATAAACCGACCTCTATGAATTAGTTTCACTATTATTCAGTAAAATGATTCAACTCCGGTGTAAATGCCGCAAAGCGGCACCATGTGCTTACCAAGCATTCGATCGAATTCTTGAGAATACATCAGTGTTATTGATAAGAAAGAATAATGCGAAAGACTTACAAAAAGGTTTTTCATCCAGTTTTGGGCCGTGAATAAAATTTTTCCCCAACTAATCAGCCTAAAAACTGTTATGATTTATCAATTTTGAGTCAAGAGATTAAAGTCAATCACTCAGAAATATGTTATCCTGCAGAATTGGAGAGAATACAGAATCATGCATGACCTTTGGAGTAGAATGATTCTTGGGAACAATTACTGCTTGAAATGATTCATGAGGCTTTTATGTGGTGAAATTCATTCTCTGTTACGTAACAAATTGTCATATGCATTTTCAATCATTTTTGCTCTCAATTATTTAGACAATCACATCATTTGGTTCTGAAACATTTCATAGATTCATTTATTTTGTCATCATACTATTTACTCCACGTAGTTGCAAATAGAAGTCGAGACAATAAATGAAAATATAGCATTCGATGAAAACTGAAACAGATTTCCAATCTTTGATAAATAAGCAACAAGTGCTCTCTTCAACCTCTCACCAAATGGCGTTTGAGCATAGCCCTATTGCAACCTCAAGCCAATTAACTGCAACTTTAAATTAGAAAGTAAAGGACCAATGCGCTTACTTCTCTAGATATCGAATCATTTCTCTGACTGATAACCAATCAAACAGCTCTGAAAGCACATTCTTGACAAATTTGGCACAAAGTTACTCATAATACACAGCTGTTCAAGTCTTGTATAATACACACTATTCCCGACCACAAGCTCGTGAGTAAAAAATAAAAATAGTAACGAACTATCAATTATGTGTGATACGATGTCAGTGTACGTTTCCAAAAGGCTTCTTCTTGAAAGTGGTCTTACCATTGTATTGTCGCGATCATTTGATCCCTATTATTAATTAGTAACAATAACGGAAAATCGGGTATTGACATCAATGGCTACCAAAACCGCCCTCGATGGCTTCTATTGAATGATATACAATATTTATTATTATAATTTATAATATTATTAAAAGTTCTCCATCTTATGAATAATTATTATGATTTTCATTTCTTTTTCTTCAATTTTTCTTCTTTTACTCTGATTCTCTTTTAAATCAATTAACCAATACTGTACGATGGGATTTCAGCCCTGAAGCTAGCAACATCCTGGTTTTCTCTGAGTCAAGTCAGGGTACCAATTAGGTCATGAGGCGGGCGGACAAACAGGCATCTCGGTGAGTTAGGCTAATCGATGTTATTCTGCTGAAGCCGATTCTCGCCTCTTCTCTGCATGTTTTTTTGTAAACTCCTCTGCATTCTTGAAAAACTTTCTTCTATCTTTCAAAAATTCTTCTGCTAAATCTGCTCTCAGTGGATGCTCAGGTTCAGGATCATTTACCAATGCGATCAATGCTTGAATCACTAGAGATGAAAGGTATAACAAAAAAGTGTCGAAAAAGTTATGTCGGTTATTCATTTTCTTGGGCTATTTGTTGTATCAGACATTTTAAAGTGGTTACTAACATCATCAAGAAATATGTTATTAAAAATGAATAAATAAAAATATGCCGGAATGACTTTCTTAATTAAAGGTGAACGTATGAATAATGTAAACAATTGATTTTTACAAGAATACTGATAATTCGATTCGTGGAACATGATTGTTGATCAAGAATATTGAGATAACTATTACTGTTGAATATTACAACCACTTTACCTTGATCGGTTTTTGTGGCAGGCTTCCAATTTTCAGCACTGATGATTGCCAAACACACCTGACCCTTTTCATCAATGTTGGGGTGGTATATTTTTGTTTTGAAGTTTATTCTTGGTGGTTTAAATGGATATTCTGCTGGAAAATTTATTTCGATACGGAAGGCACCTTTGTTGTACGGAGGATCATCCTGAAATTTTATTGGTAGATTAAATTTAATCATCTGACAACTAGAATAGTTATAATTAACATTGTTTAAAAACTATAAAATACTGATACATTTTCAATTGCATCAAAGCATTTTCTTCCAATTTTGTTCTCACATTGGTTTCCCAAAAACAACGTAAAATTCAAGATTCTTATGTAAGTGTAACAAGTTCATCGACATGGTTAAAATTTCAAATTACTAGAGTGAAATTCATATTAACGGGCATTCAATTTCAGCAATTCATCGGGAAGAAATATTTGAATTTCAACAAATGTCTGTAAAAAGTACAATATTTTTGATCATCTTACAAGTGATTTTATTAGCAGTTTGACATAAAATTTTTTATTTGGGATGAAATATATTACAGTTCATGAAAAAATTAGATTTCATATTTTTTTTTGTTTCTTTGGTCGTGTAAACAATTACAACTGAATCAAAACACAAGCAAAATTTACTATTGGCAGTAACTTGTACCTACTACTACATGAAAAATTTCAGTTCTTGCTTAAGTTCTCAAATTTCAGGGAACTGATTTGCTTCACACAAAGTTTTTAACCAAATTTTAATAAAACGAACCCATTACTTCATTGGTGCTTTAATTCAACTTCAATACTAAACAAAAACAGATTGGTATATGTTTTGAATCGAGTGTGAGGTCTGTTACCAGTTCAACGATCATTGGTTGATGTATATGAATAATCATCAAGGAATTCCTCATGCATGTAAAGGAAGTACAATTCAATGAAGCCTCCTAATAAACTGATATTTTGATCTTAAAATGATGACACAATTACGACCTTCATTTAATCCTATAATATCGGAGCATACTTGTGCTTGTTCAAATACACAAATACCACTGATGAATCATGCATGCATGTAAGGTGAATCTGGAAAGTTCATAGAAACATGCACATACTTATACATGTGTATATATACATATATGCATGAATACCTCTACGTGAATACACAGAAGCATACAGAGCGGATTTGGAGCAGGTAAGTTAGGTTATGTTTGAAACTAATTACAAATATAACATACCGGTAAGATAAGACCTTGCCAAGTAAGAATATTAGCTTCGTCGACTTGGATGTTGGTAAAATTTTTCATGGCTGACGCCCTCAAGTCACTTAGTTCCTGCGAAAAAAAAGAACAGTTAAAACGTGACAATGGTGGTAAAGGAAAAAAACGAAACACTTAAGTGGTAATCCTAGTAAGAATGATTCATAACGCAGGTAAACTTAATTAAGAATAATAATTTGAAAAACTTCGAATGATTGTCGGATTCAATAATTAATCAATTCATAACGTTTCCCGCTGATAAGAAAAATTGTAAATGCTAAATTGGTCACTCAAAAATTTTTGACATTTGTCAACGGGAAATAAAAAATTACTCCAACACAACGTTACGTTCCCGTCCTATGTGTCTTTTCAGGTTATAATCATTAATTCTAATCATATATAAGTACTATGGAATGAAATTGTTGAAAAATGTCAAATTACCTTCTGCAGCCTCCGTGTGGCTGCCATTTTGAATATAACAAATTTCACTAAACTGGGCGGAAGTCGTCCGTTCAAGAAACGTTGGTTCGGAACCTTTTCAGAACGCAAGACTCCCGCTGTAGTTGGCAGTGAATGGCCCAGAATTCTCTGCAATGCGCGCTGAGAATTTATCTCAAGGACGTCAGGGCACGGAACGTGTGATCCTACCACAGAAATCAATTTTCACTAATTATCAATACCAGATAGAAGATCTCGCTTCGTTCTTCGCATCATTTGCAAATTGTATTTTCATTTTCGTTTTGTGCGAACCCGAGAATGTTTCATATCGCATATCAGTTATTCTATTATAATTTATTCAACATTCGTCGATTGAAGTTTGCCTCCAGTTTCCGTACACAAATGTTATTGAATTTGAATATAGTAATATTTTACCTTGTCTTGCTGGTAGTCGTTGAAACCCTCGTAGCTAAGTTCAAATCGTATGATTAGCATGACTACAGGAGCTGCGGGATAACTGCGTTCGGTTTTACTTTTACTATGGGGTTTATTCGCTACAAAATCATGGTTACTAATAAGCTCATGAATGGAATCAATACATGCCTGTTATAAAATATAAACTAAATTTATTATTTGTTAATATTAACATTATAATCTACATAGGGACATTCTTATAACAGCTGCATTACCGTTGCAATCAATGATGCAGTACGGACGCCAATATTGTATTTTGTAAAACTATATGCACATGCATAATAGACCTATATGTGATAATGTAATATTATTTATATAATTAAATCGTTTACAACATTAGAGTAATTATTCAATTATGCCGATTCGTGACACCTTACACGCTAGTATGAAACTTCGACTTGTTTTTTTACAGTCACATTTGCACATAGAATTAACGTTGAAATTTTTTGTATGATTTAAAGAAAGTAAACGTACAAAATTAGTCCAGTCAAAATGTTTCTGAAATCGGCCTTCCGAACTAGAAAGCTGATTTTTTGGGGTAAGCCGTGTTTGACAATCACAAAACAATATGTTCCGAAGTATCAGGGTTGCAGCACTTGGGGTACCGAAAAAAAATTAAAAAGAGTGGAAAAACATTTTTAGCTTATAACTTAAAATCTGAACATAAAATTGAAAAAAATTTCAAAGGGAAGTTGTAGAGCACATGAACAATCTTCTATTGAAATTATTGAGATTTATAATATTTCAGAAATTTATTTTTCTACTTCACCCGTCCAGTACAATACAAATGTGAAATTTGTCTACTCTCAAGGTTTTGAGATGGGAGAAAAAAATGTAGAAAGAAATGCTCGATGATATCAATATCAGTCTGATGCTGTGATAGAGCTTTCGAGAACTTTGAGTTCTACAAAAACAATTATACTATAATTTCTCATATTAGTTTGAATGCTTTTTTTTTTTAATTCGAAACGTCAGAAACGAATTTCGGTATAGTATCAATTCACGTACAACATTTAAAAAGATTTTCATCTCATTTTATTTCGGCCAAATGATTTTTATCATACGAAGAATTGATCTGCATTTTAAGCATGCGAGGAAGCACGTTGAACGCGGCAATAAAAGTAAGTAATCATAGCTCATAAAAGGAATGCAGGCAAAACAAGCGGTTTAGGGTGGCTATAAACCAGCCCTCGAATTTCCCGTTTCTATACTGCAGGTCCCATCATGGTTCCAAATTCACAAAAAAAAAAAAAAAATAATAACATCACATTCGAAATTCGAACTGTAAATTCAAATTCGTGATTAACGATTTACGCTACTGAGACCTCAGATCCCATATTACATCGTACATTACAATTTTGGAAATCTAACTTCAGATTAGTTATCGGTGAACCAAAGACCTCCGACTAGTAATTTTTACCAAAATTCGAATGTTTAACAAAAAATATTCCAACATATTCCCCATTTTGGGTTTCGCAAATCTGACCTCAAATTCGGGACGAGACACCCAAGAAACCTTCGAGTACCAATTTTTATAAAAATCCAAATGTTTGTAGTTTTTTCCAGCATATTGAATACGCCAAATTTAAATTTTGTAAATCTGACTTTAGGCTCGTGAATAGCGACCCACAAGCTATGAAGTACCAATTTTCATTAAAATCTATTCATTCGTTCTCAGGATATCTTTTTGTTTTTTTTTTGGAATTTTGTTATTACATAACTCAAAAAGTAACTGCACCGATCAAAGCGAAAATATGATCAGTTCTAAATTTGGAAAAGCCGCGTCGATAGAGACGAAAATCATTGAAATCCGATTACACGGTCTCAAAATATCGTCGAATGAAAACATTGACCACACACACATCGTCCATACGAAAATAGTTGGAGGTGATTCTCTAGATCTCGAAACGTCGAGATCTAGTGAAAACTCGACTTTTCATTTTCGGCCTGATTACAATAACTTCCTTTTATCTCTGAAAACAGAGAAACGGGAAGTTAAAAAAGTCATAGGGTACCTTTTCGTAGGAAAGTAATCATATAAAAAATAATAATGTAAAATAATATAAAAAATTGAGCACTCCGCGAATTGAGGCAAACCATTGATTTAATAATTAAAATTGTTATGAAAAACGGGAAAAGGTTGAAATTACAAAATATCTGTCGGAGACTGTAGAATGGATTTTTTCGACGTTTAAAAAATAAAATTGAATATATAATATGTCAAATTTGGGATTATATACGATTTTTTTAAGGTTTCTTTCAACCCCCACATTTCGCATACTTCTGAAGGCGGATCTATTGAAGATGAGGGAAGAATGTGATGACATTTTTCACATACAATTTAATGCTCTACAACTTTCATGTGAAACTTTTTCCAATTTTGTATTTAGTTTTCAAGTTATAAACTAAAAATATATTTTTTCACCATTTACAATTTTTTTTTTCGGACCCCCGAGTGCTGCAACCCTCCTACTTTGTAACATCTATTGTGATCGTCAAACACAGCCTACCCCAAAAATTCAGCGCTCTACCTCGGAACGTCGATTTCAGGAACATTTTGACTGGACTAAAGTAATAGATCAAGTACCTTTCTACACTTCTGCTATATCATATTCAGTTCGTTTATTAATCATTTACACGAGTGTTACAGGTGTTGCTACATATTGACAAATGTATTTTTTTATTCTTGCAAAAAAGAAGCTGCGTTGAATACTCAAATATCACTGGAATAAAATCACAATAAATCGTATCTCGGTTTATAAACCACGTCACGAGCAGAACGAGAGCATTGTTAAATTGGAATTAAATTTTATTTATGACATTATATTGCTATATTATGTAAAATTGCTCTAATTATTTCAAGATAAATCCTTATGTACACCTGTATCTACTCATGAAAACGTATGTTTACATTATAATGATCAAATTGTATAATAGTGGATAAAACGTGATGCGGTTTTGATGCAAATTAAATACATTTTTGTTAAGACTAGCATGGCACCAGAAATTTGCTGATAGCCTGACGAATGTAGCAATTTGCCGATAAAATATGAAAATATCGCTGCGACAAGTTCATATTGAGAGGGACGTAATTCCCTAAACGTAAGATTGACAAAAAAACTATTACAAACAATTTGACAATTTCAAAACATCATTTTTTACTGATACGTTAAAACTAAGAATCAATCAATTTTATTAAAAATTATATCACCGTAGCGTTCGCGAGGAACATCAATGAAAATATTTATTGCCAGTTTGATCTGAACCGTACTGTTGTTCTATACGCTAATAATTGATTGCCGAAAATGATAAACTGATGAATTTTACGGTCCACTGGTTGAGTAAATTGAAGAGATTGTAAAAAGTCTATTAATCAAATAATCAATATAATGTGGCAATATTTATTACTATTATTGACATGGTAGCAGATTTTCACGACAGACGAGTCAAGTTTTTTTACACACAATAATTGGACTGTGTAAAAATAACTTATATTTTAGAGTTTTTCGACGTCTCCAATTATCAGACATTTTCTTATTAGTCTGTTTGGTTGTGAGAACAAAGCACCACTTGAGTCTCATGAGAGCCTTTAAATACAAGGTGAACGAGTAGTCTGATTATTACGGAAAGCTCCAGTTATTGTTTTGTATGGGTTGATAAAAGGAAGCATTCTGCACGCACATGCAACTTTTCGAAGGAACTACTAATGATATATACATCCTTTAAATCACTTCCAAAATATTGCGATAAAAGCAAATCCAAGGTGCTAATTCAAATCAGGTGTAATAGTATCATAACTCATAACTACTATACAACTATTCTAGGCGGCATAACGTGTACATCTTGTCTACGTGGTAGATAAAATATTTGTTCTTTTCACCCGATTAAACAGCATCAGGAAACATTCTTACCTATATAGATTAAAATCTAAATTATTCTGCATAAACATTTGTTAAGTGTCCAATTGAAGTAACCCTACTTATACCAGATGTTTTTGTCCTTAGCGACCTTTTTTACCTTTTAAACACATTCGAATTGTTTTCTATTAGTAAGGCTATCAACGTTGCATTTTGAATAATAAATACCATGCAAACACTGAAATATAAACATATATGAATCATTTTTTACCCTAAGATTCTATTACACGAACTCATAATGTCTCTATGGTAATGCGTTTTCGTGCTCGGAGCTATATACCTATGATCATTCCTTAAAGGCTTACATATTATAGTTAACTTATGAAGCTATTACACCGTCTTCATCAACGTTAACAATAATGTATGAAGGGAATATTAATTTTACTTGACTAAATAAAAAATGACTGAACAAAACAACTACGGAAACATTACGAAAATTGGCGAAAAAATACATATGCCACAGCCTGAAATGTTATGTGATTTTTTGCAAGGTATATCTCATAATTAATAGGCAAAATTATACTTATATTACGCTCTATCTGAAAATCAACGATTCGACTAATTGTTACGAATACGACTTTACTTCAAGCGCCTGGAAATTAATGACCTTGTACAAAATATTGGAACTTTGTGGCATGATCTATGTATCGGAATATTTGTCTGATGATAAATACGTTCCTTTATTCACAAGCAGATAAGTAATAGGTATTAAAAGTTTTACGAAAAAAAATCTTCGCAAAGTGATAACTCCAATAGGAAATTCAAGCAGATAAATTCTACCATATCAAATTGTATCCATCCTATTTCTAAAACTATCTGATAGATTCTATCAAAGTATATAATTAATAACTCTGTAGAGCTTGTCGTTAAGTCTGCTCTCCGTGACTGAAATTCTCTTGTAACAATGATAAGCTATAAATTTTGGCCAAAATAAACGTCAAAAATTTGTAGAAAATACCTACAACTTAATTAGGGTATATACAGTTAGCAAAACATCGATATTACGCAATGTTTAAGCTAGATAGGCACTGATTATTGTACAAAAATATTTTTCAATTGAAATGGTTATCGTATGATCTAATCTTTCTTAACCGTAATTTCAAAAAATAAATACCTAAAGCTCTTCGAAAAATGCGACTCGAGCTTTGGTAGATCCAGACTTCACTTTTTTCAGCGTACTGTATTTATTTTCACCAAGTCGCACCTGTTCCTCGTGTAGCTGGTCCAGCTCACACTGCTTTTCACCAACCTTCATTACCTCAATTTCAGATCGTAATTCACGTAATTGTTCTTGAAGATGCTTGCTTTTCTCCCAATAATCCACCCGTTCTTTTTCTATTTCAAGGGACAATTGATCGACATCTCCATCGGCAATAAGATCATAAGACGTAAGGTCCGCTGGAAGAGGTTCTGCGTCCAATTGCAACGTCTGAAGATCGGCCTGTAGTTCAGATGGTAATACTTGTGTTGACGGGAATAAATTTGGTACAGGCTAAAGTAAATAGAAAAGAATTCGTTATTTACTAGTAGTGAAAATGTAATATGTGCAAATTTTCAGCCATTTGCTACTGTTTGAAGGCTGAAAGTGGATCAGACTATATTAAACTATTGCATGCATAGTGTATCTTATAAAAAAATTCAATAGAATGAATGTAAACTTACAGTGATAGATGCGTTGTAAGCATTTCTGCTCAAAAATTCCAGCAACTTTTCCTTAGCCTCTTTTTCAGCAATTCGAGCACGTAGCAGTTCATCTTTCAGTTTTTCAGCTTCAGCTGCTCGTCGTTCCGATTCTTGAACTAATCTCTCTGTAAGAAGCTCAGCTTCACGAGTTTTTCTCTCTAGGTGAACTTTTTCTTCCTCCGTTTTCATATTATTAAGTCGTATACGAGTTATCTCTTGTTCTGCTTCCGTTGCCTTTTGGCTTAAAAGCATAGCTTCTTCCTCAGCAACGCGACTCTTCTCTGCTAACAGATCTGCTGTCTCTTCAGATCTTCTCTGTAATAATGAGTATGGTGAGACAAGTAATCTGTTGCCATTACCACTTGTTGTTAACAGAATAGGTAATTGGCTAACAAATCTTTAACACACAAAAAAATGTTACCAATGCTTCGTTGGCAAGTCTTATTTCTTCTTGATACTGTAACAACCGTTGTTCCATTGCTGCCTTTTCTCTTTCTGCAGCTTCTCTTAACTGTTTTTCCCGGGCCAGTTTGTTCCTTTCGATCTGCCTCCTACATGTAAAATAATTCGTATCAATATGAAAAACAACGACACTCTGGGACAACATTAGTACAAACAAAGAACACAATATACCAATTGTGTTAGAAAACCTGTTAGGGAATAGAACACACGTGTTAAGTGTTATGCAGAAGCACTGATTAGATCATTCCTTAAACAAATACTTTTGTAATATTTTGTTGAATACATGCCACATGTGTTTTTATCTTTTTCCTAATTACTGCTG
The DNA here is from genome assembly GCF_021155785.1 of Neodiprion fabricii. Lineage (NCBI taxonomy): Eukaryota > Metazoa > Arthropoda > Insecta > Hymenoptera > Diprionidae > Neodiprion > Neodiprion fabricii. Next base: position 31,865,866 of record NC_060241.1, read on the forward strand.
CGCAATATAATGTTGCAAATGTATTTGAGGTCAAGGTTAAATGACTGAATCAAGCAAATGCAAGTTCGAGATTTACAGGTTCTGCTCCATGGATCAATAACTAGACGAATTTTCCTCTTTCAAAAAAAAAATATATGAATATTATAATAAGTTCTTTATGGTATATGTTAAAATATTCAGAACGGAACACAGTTTGAAAAACATCAAGAGTTATGATGCAGAAATGACCGTTGTTATATTTGTGAGCTGAAAATAAGCTTTCCAGGTACATGACAAATTGTACGAACTAATATGTGAAATAAAAATAATTGTGTGCTAAGAAATACAATTCTGAAAAGTATTAATTTAGGAATGATGCAAAAGCTAATGGTACATACAAAAGTCTCGATAATCTTATGCTTACCTAGATTTCTCTTCCTTGGCCTGTGCTTTCATTTGCTGTACCTCCATTGAGTCTGGTTTACGGCGACGCATGAAGAGGTCGTGGTTGCCAATGCACAAGTCCAGAATCTTAACAAATAAGAACCGTGCGGCTTTTTCACTACAATGCTCGTCGACCCCTATAGCTACCAAGCCCTTCACCCAGCTGCCAACATGTGACTGTTTTTTTACCAGTTTGTTCATGCGAACTTTCTGCGAGAAGAAGACAAAGTTCGGTGACGACTTCTCTACAGGTTTGATTACAAACTTCTTGTCATCGAAGCTGATATGCCGGATCTCTGACCAAGTAAAAGTTGTCTTAGGTGCCAGCTTATTCTCCTTCTCATAGATGTTCAACCCAAGTGCTGTAACACCGAGCCACAAGTCCGTTTCCTTCTTGTTCTAAAATGAAGAGAAAAGTGCTGTTATTTGCCACATATAAAAGGTGTCAAATTTTTTTTTATGATCACTACAAATCGAACATGTAGATGGAATGAAGGATGCTTGAAGAGACTTAGGCTATAGAGTTTATCTGATGCCGCTTTGTAGTTGATTTGCCAATGGTCCATGAATTTGAAGAAGTAGAGTTATGCACTTGCCCAATTTATCAAACATACAATATTTTCTGTCTTTGAGAATACGTCGGTAAGTATTAAATGAATTATATCTTTCATACTTACGCTAATAGGAAAATAGTTGACGCCATACATATCCAGATCTTGGGCAATCTTTAGATATTCCATTTCAGCCTCGTCACGAGACATTCCACGGTGATCAGCGTACCAAATCTTGATTCTATCTTCCCACATTTCAGGAGTCATTTGATATTGGTCAATCACTCGTTGTGGCAGAAGATCTTCGCTAGCCAGCATTCCTGGCCGGTATGATACCTCGTCGTAATCACCATACTAGGTTTAATATAATAACACCCACAGGTATTCATTATCAATATAGTGATGATACATTTTGACATCTCCTCGACAGATTTTACTCAATATTTTTACACTCTGGACTTCTTCAGCAGTTTTAAAGGTGCTTTGTAAGCGAGGCAATCTCAAAGTGAGAAAACCTGATATACGAACCAGATAGTAATAAACTGTGAACAACACGTTACTAAAAATCACACTAGTTAACAATAAAAATTTCGATTACCTTCGCTTGCACGGCATACGACGCAAGTAGTACAGAGGCTTCAGGTGGACAGTAAATATCCATAGACAAAATGGCTTGCTTCACTTGCAAAAAGAACAAGTGTTGCGTTACCTCTTGAACAAGTTCCTCAGCCACATCTTCAGGGTAGAATTTTGCGAGAAACATAAACGGCGTCGTTGGTTGTTGTGAAATTCCTTGGTCCTGGACTAGAAATTTATACATAGATGAAGTGCCAAGTTTTTAACTTGTGTTAATTGAAGGATAGAAAGCACAGAAACATTACCTACTTGCACATCCACCATACCTTTTTTTTTTTCGTTAATCTTTTTTTTATCACGTGACATAATATTGATTAGCATGAGTGATCGATTGTTTTGTATTTGTACTAAAATTCAAATGCATAGATATTTAACCGCAGTCAGAATAACTAAGCAAAACGCTTAAATCCCATAGTAACTGCATGGACTAAAAATTATTGACAGTTCTATGGAGAAAGGCTCCTACCAGTAGTTTCATCGAAAATATGTTAACTACACCTGCTCTGGAAGTTTGGTGCAATGCCAGAACATATTTTGTGCTCTTGGTTTTGACACAGGTGTAAGAAGAATGTAACTATTGAGCCTTTTCTCGAAAATTCGTAAACACACCTAAATTCTAATAGCTTTAATATAAGTTTAGATCAATCAAGGAATTGAGCACTGAGCTTTGCTTAAATTACAAAATAACAAGATTACAAATTTTCCTAAAATCACTGTTATCATCTTATATCATCTCTTGGGATCTAATAACAGAATTTGCAGTGCATAGTCTCTTGTGTTAGGTATAATAAACCTGCTGGCAGGAAATTGAAAAAAAAATAAGACTTCACTTTCTTTCAATAGCAGGAAGTAGGTGTGTAGGCAGTTCTTTTGGTAGCGTTGAATAAAATTGCGAATTAAAAGGATAAATAGAGGAAAGAATGAGGGAGATACCTTTCTTGTCCAACTTGAGCCAAGAAATAAATCCTTTGGCATCCTCATACTGAAGTCCAAAATACCAGGTCTCTCTGAGACCAATAGTTCGGCACACTAAATCAAATAAGTCTCTCCCAGTGGCTCGCCACTAAGAAAGGGAGAATTTTACAATGAAAAACATTCGAATGACAGGGAGGATAGGAATCATTACGTAACACATTGTTCGTATAATTTGGGAACAATGTTTTGCAACAATAGATTCCAGAAGCTAACCTCCAAATTGAACTCAAGCTCGGCGTCCAAAGTGCAGACTTTCACCGGAAACGATTTCCCCGATTTTTTCCTACGAAACGGTGGCATTTTATCCTTCATTTTATTTATTTGACATCACGATTATTACATTTTTTTTCTTCACCATATCACTTATTTATTTATAAGGAATATACGTCGACCCACTCGCAAGAGAAAACATTATGTATTTTTTTCTCCGTCTTCTCTCACTCACTTTGACACGAGAGTAGCTACATCTGACACAGGCAATTGGAACCACCCACGAACCACCATTCTCTCACACTGACCTTAGCTGTCGGCTGCTATCGGTTGTTACGTATACAAATTTCCCTCGAATTAATCTCAGAGGTCAGATATTCACTTCAGTAACACAAAATTGTACTCAAAAGTTTTGCTACTACCTCTAGAAATTGGCCCAATTTTTTAAGTATATATTGTCCGGAAATGCAATAATCTTCGTCAAAGTATGAGAAGTTATTAAATTCGAGGTTAGCAAATGCAAATATGTTTTAAAACAGATTTTCTCCGTAGTCCGCTTATATACCGAATCGGTATTTATCTGCATTAAAGATCGAATTTTACCCAATTTAATTCCATTGCTATTTTAGCCAAAAGTTTCGTAAATAAGCATAATAAATTTGCAGAAAATTCATAATCACAAAGCGGTTGACAGCTCGCGTTTTGATGGATTTAACTCACGCGTCTCTGTAAATTCATTCTAACCGAAATTGATCCGTAACCTGTGACAAATATTAAAGTTTTCGATGGTCAAGTTGGAACAATTCAAATACATACTGGAGCTAAGAGATGATTTTGAACATTGATAAAAAGCCGCGTATTTCAATGATTTCACGTACAAAATTGAACATGGTGGTCAAGTGAATGGAGTTGTTAACCTTGAACTCTTTGAACTCTATCAGGTCAAAAATCAACATAACATAGCCAATTGCTTTCATGTATATTTTATGAATGAAAATAGTAGCGTCATTACGGAGCGTGTTATGGTTTATTATTAGACAACAATAATTATGGCTGAAAAAGGAGCGTATTTAACGGATACAGTCAAGGCTAAACCCTCGATTTTTGAAATTGTTGCGCAAGAATCTTTAGCCTCTACACTCGAGCCAGTCTTCAAAAAAATCATCTCGGTACGTCGCAGGCTCGTTTTTTTCATTATTATTATCCTGTAATTTGTTACATAGTGAATCTTATACACAGTATTTCAGTATTTGGTGTTGGTCAATCCACATCGATATGGATGGCTTGAAAGATGGTGCGATGAGGCGTATCTGGTTTTTAATGCCGCTCTACAATATCACTATCTCAAAAAATATTGTAAATATATTGAGCGATTTTTTTTACGCTTCTAACTAATTTCTCCAAGTATTCGTCAGCCTAATCAAATCCGTATTTATTTTAGCGGCATCATTCTCCGAAACATTTTATGGGTTGAAACGTTCTTCAGTCGTGGCAGGTTCAGATGGAAAGTTATCTACTAAGCAAGAGAAAATTTCTTTATTGCTGTTAGTCGTCTTTCCGCACTTCAGAACCAAATTATTTAGGCTTGCGGAAGAATATAAATTCGAAGTTGCTGATGGTAAAATACCTCAGAAGGTACGTGAATTTGAAAAGCTATTTATATAATTTATAAGCTTTGAATATGCTTTTTGTTGTCATCAACAGTACAAACACTTTAATTTGTTCCACATTATTTAAATAACTAATTGTTTTCAGCGATGGCAGAAACTTGTAAGGAAATTGGTAATAAATGGAAACATGATATTTCATGTTATTTATGAATGCCTAATACTTTATCGGTACCTGAGGTACATGGCTGGACGGTCAGAATATTCAACTCCGCTTCTTTGGCTGGCTTCTGTTACATTGTCTTACGCAGATGGTAAAAAATTCCTCACCATCACTGACCTTCTGATGAAGATAAGACTCGGAACATTGACCTTCAGTAATGGCATAGATTTGTTTGGAATGCTTTTTACTAGATCACTTGAATTTGGAGCTTTCTTTCTCCAGTTTCTTCGATGGTGGAATCAAGAAAATTATTACGTAAACCTGATGGCTCTGCCTACACCTGTGCCTCCTGAGGTAAATGAAAGGTATACTTACATTTGTCTTCAACAAAATACGGGGAGTTCATATTCCCTCTCCTGATGTTTTTAACAATGTATACATCATGTTCCGAAAAATCCGGATTTTTTGTTTGCTGCACTTAAGCTAGACATGGATGAATGTCATTCCATTTTAATTTTCAATCCAGGTTCCAAAAATAGCGTTACAGTATAAAGGATTATGTCCAATCTGTCGGAAAGGTCGGCAAATCCCCACAGCTCTGCCAGTTTCAGGGTAAGTTTGGCATGTTTTAATTCCATTTTATGATGTAGTTTCACATAGCGGAAATATTGATATGTTTTACAAAGCATCCTTACCAAGCAAACAAAATTTCTACCAAAAATAAATATTACTCTCTACATAGGTACGTCTTCTGCTACCAGTGTATTCTAAAATACATACGAGAATACGAGAAATGCCCGATCACAAACTATCCAGCCAAAGAGGATGACTTGATACGGTTATATGTAGAGTAGACAGTTTCAGAATAACGTTTCAACTACATACACTCACGATACCAAATGTGAAGATGCACACAAAATAGAAATAAGTCTGAAGCTTCACTGAAAAGTAATTATGATATTACTTGAAGAATAATTGCTGCCTTCCTGTTTAGTAAAATAGTATAACAATCCGTGTGGATTGGGAATAATTGTGATTCTTATCTTTTTTATACTGATGGATACATGTGACAGCATCAAATACCGAGTACTTGTATAGATATGTAAGGTTTAGGTTTTTCAACTGTTATACGTTCCATGTGAAGATACATCAATTTAATCTTATTTTCCTACCATAAAAACACACAAGTGTATAAAAAAGTGTAGTGTAAGAAACTTTTTTTGTTTCTGAATAATAATTGATTGAGATATACATATAAGTATAGAACTTTGCGAAGAATGGAATTCATAAGCGTGGATAAAATATGGATGTCAGCAATAGAGACAAATATTAAATGACCTTATTTAACTACGTGTACATACATGTAAACTTTTGCTAAGGTAGCATGATTTCTTGTATTAAATATACTGTGATTATGTGATATTCGATTAAACATAGTTTCTTACATAAAATTCAGTCATAACAAATGAAATGAAATATGTTGATGAACAATTATTCATGTTATGGTTTCTTCATATAACATCAACAATTGTATTTCTGAGATAGATTTACACACTTCTAAAAGAGCTAAATCCTTGTTGCAGATGGAGTTGCAGTAGATTGATTTGGTCGACGTAAGATGGAATTTGTATGACGTATTAGCACGTTCGTAGTTCTCATATTAGGTGTCAAAAATTGGGATAAAGTATCAACACCATTACGTGGTAGACGATCAAATGGATACCCCATTGCTCGAGCATCTGGATACTTCTTGTTTCGTATTCCGCAGAAACTAGCAGCGTCACTGCATTGTCCACCTATGTCTTGTTCGATCTAACAATAAATGAAACTTTTTATTAGCAATATTGCAATGTATATATTTAAAATCAAAATATCCAGATATTTCTTCAAGCAAACATTTTCTGATACATCACAATAGTCAAAATGTAAGTCCACATGTTTAAATTGAATCTGTTCGTTACAGCTGGTTGAATTATTTCTGGCTCAAAATAGATTCATGCTACAATGCGTTTTAATCTTATTGAATGATAGACAATTAAGCTTCATTAGTATTTTTCTCAAATCCATTGATAATTTTTGTGTATTTCTAAAAAATTGCTGTTTTCTTCTTTAAATAATTTTAACCAGGTGAAAATACCTTGTCATTGTCGTAGTTGGAGATCATAACAAAAAGTTCTGTCGCATAGCCACTTTCAGTTCCTTTTGGAAGAAGCATGTGCTGAGGCCAACCACAACCACAGAAGTTAAAAGCATCAAGCTCATTAATATCAGTTGGAACATTGACAGTCAAATTTCTAAAAGTTCTTTCAAATGGAATTGTTACAGATGATAATGTCGAGTTACGCTCAATGGTGTTGGCTCCGGGTCTTACTAAAAATTTGTGAATTATGCATAAATTTTAAAGGAATGCGCTACGGTGCCATGTTTACTGGTATTAAAATTTTTAGTAATAAGTTATTTACAGTTCACGGTGAATTTGTCCAGTTCAATCATCATATTTTTTTGATCTGTGAAAGCCATAGGTCTACCAAGCTCATCTTGTTTTGGTGTCAGAAATATTCTACAGGTTCCCATTTTATTTGCTCCACTTTTGTTATTTACCTGAATTCTGTAAATATATGGAGTATACTGTAAATGTGTGAACCTTACGAGAACAGAACCTCTGGGTATGAAATCCAAGCCTCGTGACATATCAACGTCACTCTGCTGCCAGAAAGTATGAAATACGTTCTTTGGCTGATTCTCTGTCACCACTTCCACACCTGCGATTCACAGAATAAAACTGTTTGTTAGTTGCTGCTTATCATTTCTGTAGTTTTTATGTAAAGAGCACCCACGCATACTCTTTAAATTGGCTCAGTAGTTTTTAAAAATTACTGCTACAAACCTGTAACATCAACTCCTGGGTTATTCAATTGTTCCACTGTATATGGAGGGAGCGTCCCTTTATACAGTTGAAAAATAGATTCTACCCAACCATGTAGACGATAAAACACAGGATCTCTCATAGTGACAGCTGGATCCCCAATAGGAGAAAAGGATTCCAAATATCTGTGATCCGGATCATGTACGAATGATAGTGCTATGTGCATATAGTTGTGCAAATCACCGTAATAATTAAAATTTGGAGAAAGAATACAAGCTTCCATGAGGTTTCCCAATACATCTATGCCATCCTTTTCTGTCAGTGGTATAGTTTGACCTCTCTCCTATAGTTAAAATTACCTTTAAAAATGTCTGCATGATCATACATAATGTGAATGAGGACACAGTTTTCAGATTGTGAATCAGTCTTCAATGTATTACCGTGTTGTGGCTAGTTGAAGACAGAGAAAAATAGTCTCTTACATTTATTACAGATTGAGTTGAAATTGCCTGTGCAATACGATCTCTCCATCTTTCCAGGTCTTGTATGTCAAATTGAAGTTGATCAATTGCACGATTAACGTCCTTAAGCTCTGAATTAGCTGGACGAGCCGGCCAAGCACGACTGGCTACAAGCGAATCCAGTTTGGGAAAATAAGCTTCGGCAATTGGTTCGCGCCACCTGTTCCAACGCTCCACTCGTGGAAGATCATTGCAAAATCGTTCACAGTTATATCTAGCCATAATCTGTGAATGCATGTAATACAAAAGTTCGCCACGTCTATCTTTGTTAACTATTTGCATTGGCCCGGAAGGTGGATAGACTAAGTGCCAATGCCAGTGGTGTAGATTGATACCCAAATCTTCGCGAAAATATGCAAGTCTGTGCTCCACATCCAAATCAGATGCACTGTAGTTTCGAGGGATTTCGATTGGCATCTAAAAGGCATTTAATGTTAGAACTTCAACACACTTTTGGTACTAACATACACATGGATTGGATTATTTCAGAAAATATTGCAGAAAAATCACAATGAAGCAATAATTATTAAATAATTACATACTGAGTAATTGAGTTGCATTTGTCTGTACTATTACTTAAAAAACTACATCAAAATTTTTGCTCACCCTTGAGCCAGGTGCAACAAGGTTTGCTTCTTCTCGTACTTGTGCAAAAACTCCGCTTGTTACAAACTTGTCTGGGAAGACTTCGCACAAGGTAGGTATTGGCAGATCTCTGGTATCTGGTCGATGCAGAATAGCAACGGACAAACAGTAAATATACATTTGGGGATTGATTCGATCGTGACAAAAAACAGATGCAGATAGAAAATCATCATAAGTTGCCATTCCCAGTAGAATCTCAATTAGACGTCCAGCCATTTTACGGTGGCTTGGCATAAAAAGAGAAAAATTCTCTGTGCGACCCAGATTGGTTGCTATGCCGAGTGATGGTACGTTTATTTTCTTGACAGGAATTGTAGGGACATCATCACCAACCCGCGATAAAACCGATGGAACAGATTGATATCTTTCCACCTGTAATGAATGGTTATAAAGTTCGGTAATTGATAATCCGTTGAATGGATCATACTATGTAAAATATAAGTTATTAAAATTAGAGACAGTATAAATTGATTGTATCAAGTATGGTATCAATCATGAATTTACATCTATTCACATCACAATTAACTCAGTGTTGAATTATTTAGATTCAAATTTTTCTCTATTTTATTCGAAATCCAGATATGTGATTTGGCAATTTTATCACTTCAACCTCATAGGTGATGTAATTCACTTGAAAACGAATTATGAATATTTGGTCTTTCGCCCTGAATAATACTTACTAAATAACTTGGTGGAACGTCAAATGTGGTTGATTTATTGCCACGTGAGACAAATATTGGTTCCGATGGACGATCATAGAGATACAGTATGTCTGTCACACTTCGCGACATGTTGGAAAACTGTCTAGCGTATAAGATGGCACAAGACTACTGCAGGAATCCTTGCAGATATCTTATATAGTGAAAGAAAGGGGTGAGTAAGAGACCACATCCTTATTGTTAGCAAACATTGAATGTTATGTACGGTCAACTCGTGTTTGTATCTAATTATGTACAATAAAATCAACTTTTGTGGTTCTTTATGCCGGATGTCCACTGATGGCTTGCGCCTTTCCTGCTTCCAAGATTGAAAGTGGTAAACAGATTGATAAATAAAACCACTGTTTGTTTTCGAAGCAAACTAAGTACTAGAGTTGTTACACACTTATAATTTAAAAATATATTACACTATGATTTGGTTGATTACTGCACATGGATTAAACAAGATATAGAATGTTTGGATGATCCTTTGCTGTGAAATCACCATACTCCATCATATTGTATTTTACTACGATAATATCTATATCTTCTTGAATAATCAGAAGATAGTAAAGTCTTCTGTGTTTAGAAAATAACACTACAGATCTTGCTTTGACTTATAGTACTAAAATATAAAATATTGTGGAATTCTTAACATAAATTATCAATTTTCTAGGTCTTTCAGATCAGTAATAATCATGATTAAGTTGCGAATGAAAGTATATGGAAAGTATGAACGAGTATAAGTATCTTGGATAGGATAAATTATGTGGTTGAATAAACGACGTTTTTAATCGGCATATATAAATTTTATTGTGGTCAAATCCCAGGATGTACATTACCAGCAGAATGTTTCAAGTAAACAAATATGGAATGATCACTATTCGTGATATATTTCTACATCTTGAAAAAGAAGTGAGTTTACAAAACGAACCTATTGTATTAAGCTCTCTCAAAGTGCTTGCTGTAGAGAAATCAGAACATGCACGAAAGAAATGAGTGATTATGGGATTGGTGGCAATATGAGTGGGTACAATTTTTTAAAAACTAAAATCGCCTAATGTTTTACTTTACCACCAATGACATATTAAACTTAGCTTGAACAAACTGCAAAGGTGGTAATAAAACGAATTAACTATATAATTAGTCTACTCAACCAAAGATAGTAACCAGCCAACGAAAAGAACATCTAAACAGCCTCAGGTTTTGTTACTGCTCGTAGTCAGTATAACTCGCATAAAAACCCTTGTTTGATAATAATTTTCAAATAAATTGACATTCTCTGTAAGTCTGATGAAGAGTATATATTTATTTCAGAGATTGACGAACTTAAATTCCCCGTTATGTACTTACTACTATGAAGATTTTTTCAGCATTTTAATTCATTTTTAGTTTATGGCCAAGACAATCAATATCGAAGAAATATCGTTATATCAGTTTTATCATAAAAATAGTCAGTTTCACATTATTGATCATTCTGACTTAAAAAACAGCTACTTTTTAATATACGATACGTTCAATCCATTTTGAATACCTCGTTACCTGAGGATGTATAGATTTGACTTCGAAACAATAAACTATGTGGATGTTTTCTGCAAATGTATGAGGTGTCGAATTATTTCTAAGACATGGATGTATCGTCTTTGATGTTGAAAATAAGTTTGTTTAGAACAATCTTCACATCAAATCAATGGATTATATCGTCACAAAGCCACTAGCGATACTTAATTGTGTATATATGTGTATATACACGCAGTTAGAGAAACTCATCCAGTGAGTAGAGTTCCTGCTAAGTACTGGACGTGTGTTAGTTAATGGATAGATCAACTTGAATGCATTCAGCCAATGAATGAAAAGATAATTAGGAGGTATTCAAAGAAGACGACAGAAGGGAATAAAGCAAGGCATGCAAAAAGCGAACATGGAAAGTACCTCAGTTTCAAAACTGGTGTACAAGTACCTTATAAATAGCCATCCAATCCTTTTGACTCCATTAAAAATGATTTCCAACTATTCTGTAATGATCCTGAACCTTTCCTCCTAAGCGACTGCAAGTCCGAATCCAACCTAGAGCATTCCATGAACCCTATGCGGTGAGGCGCGTTCCTCATTCATGTCTCATGTAATTGAAACTGATCGAAATATGAATCCTTCTGCCAAATATCCTGTCCCATCCACTTGACAAGTCCAAATGGTATGTATTATATTATCCATTGAATTTATCCAGATCGCAGAATCCTCCATGCGTAATAATCAATCCCGCGAGGCTTCTGAATCCCAATAAATTCCAGTCCTGTCCATCTCCCCGTTCCTTTCGCAGCAGATATATTTTCGCGGTATCCAAATCCACAAAAAACTATAGTCCGTTCACGTCAAAATAAGAAAGTCTCAATTAAGTGAAATCCTCTTCTTTCCATTTTGCATTTCTTTTAAATATAAATGATGCGAATATTAAACACTGGTATTTATATGTTTTAATAAGTTCGAAGTATATCGTTAAAAGTGTGATTTAAAAATTTTTAGTTTAGCCAAAGTATAGCATTGTTGAAGTCAAACAAAAACCGATAAAATTGGCATTAATAGAACTGTTCTTGTTGAAGCTTCTCTGTTTATGATATCAGATTCCTGAGATAGAAAAACAACTTTGAAGCAAAATAATATTCCAATGATGTTAAAGTTCAAAATATAATTATATACAACTATCCATGTATTTTTTGAGATGATTGCTTAGTTAATGTATAGACCTTTAGATTGATTCTAACACATTCGAGACCAGGAGTGTAGTTGGCTATAACTTGTTTAACATAGTATGCAGAATGTTTCACAATCAATCCAAGGGTTTAAACAATATTTTATTAGCGCTAACTATTTTTCTCTAAATTTGAGCAGTCGTACTAATAGTAATCATACTAATATCAATTACTAATGCAAAGTATTACTATATATCAGAGAGAAATGCAAAAAGATGATCGTAATATTGTAAGAATGGTGTGGTGCTTTACTTTGATTGATGCCTGGATATAAACCTCCTGGGTATAAGCTACAGAAAAAAATGTGATTTATTGAAGAACTTTGATTGGTAGTGAAAGATGTTTCAATATTGACACATGGATATTTACCACTCACAAATTTTTTAACTTGAAACAAAAAAAAAAAAAATAATAAAACTTAAATGAAATGAATATGCATATGAATTTTTAAAGAACAAATCATCTCAACTTGATACATTAAAACATGGTATATGTTCTTGATGTTTTAGCCACGTTTAAAAATATTATTAAATTTCTACACTGAAGTGTTTGTGGATGGACGTGAACAGACTGTAATTTAGGAAGAAAAAAGGAAGAAACACGAAAAAAACCACGTCAATTTCACGGAGTTTTCAATGGACTTGCCAATGTGTATCAGCTTGAATCCAATCCCAGCTAATCGATAATCCTCGAATCGAATATATCCTTGCTTGAGGATCGCGTTCCTGAATTTCCTCTTGTCCAAATTTATCCTTAATCCTGATTATCCTCACTGCGACTTATCTTTAATCCGCTTAAATTTATGCTCCATACAAATCCATCCAAAATGCATTCCATCCCATCCCATCGTCAAGTATGAACGAAGCATTATATCCATCCAAGAAGTAACATCGTGTAGTTTCTCAGTTTTTCATTCATTGTGTTACAATCCAATCCAATATACAAAAGAAGAAAAAATACATTAGTTTCTTGATACAATAATAGATAATCGATATCAGATTCGAAACTTTAAACCCCAAACGCGTATTCTGCAATCCCTAAGCGATTGTAACGACAACAGGAATGAATCTTTGTATTTCTTTCGAATTATGAACACATATTAACTCTGTAATAGAATTAAATATATTTTAAAATACAATGAAAATACGTTATAGGCTATTCCTCTGTTGCAATCGAAGGAATCGCTTCAAGATTCAGATAACATATAATTGGTGTGAAATCGTTTTGCGACGAGTTGTGTAAGGAACATTGCTGAATTTGAGCATGCAACTCTGACCTATGACTCGTATATACAATTGATAATATTCTCAAAGGAATGGATATTTTACTTAAACATTTATAATATGTAATACATGTAAATATATTCAGATGTTCCCATTGGTAAAAATATTTATAATATTCAGAGCCTCTTTGCATTATCGACTCAGAGCGAAAGCTTATAAATATGTGTGCAGTTAGAAAATCTTTTCACATTTACATCTTTTAAGCACAGGATTGAGTTATCCATCAAAGACTTATAGAAATGGATTGGTGGTTTTAATAATGGAGGAGAATACGTTTTACTTTCTGCATAAGCTTTAAAATGACTATACTTTGTGGTTTGCCACGTATATGCTTTGAAAAAGTGTGTTTCACAATCCATTTTCATAAGTGTTAAGACTTATGAATACTGAAACTTGTCTGTTGCAGATAGTTTTCTCATTAAAAGTTATAAACGTATTAAACATAAGGTGGGAGATGACGCGGTGTACAGCATGTTATGAGTAAAAAGATGCAGTGGGGTTGTCAGCGCAATGTCTCGCAATGCTCATGATCACCAAATCATTGTTCTCATATTTGGCTACCATGAGGTCTCATCTGACAAAGATCTGTTATCCTGCAATAATAATTATGGCTTAAAACAATTTTTATGGGCAAAAAATAAAACATTAAATCACGCGTTGATCCGTATTTGTAGATGATAATGATATATCACGTCATATTTGTTGTGAATTGCGAATTTTACGCCAGCTCCGGATCTACAATCCTATCCCTGATCTAGCTGATAATGATAATTAATCAGGATTGAAAACATTAGTCCTTTACATGGGCATAGGAAGGAATCACATTTTAATATTATGGTACCAAGAAAGGGAACGAAGACTTTATGTAATATTCCAAGAAATTGCAGATTGATTTGATAAAACAATAGTGGTATATTCGACATATCGAATATTACTCACGATGTATATTCAAAAATTTCGGCAATCACTATAGGTTTCGGTGACGATTCATATCTTGTATCAAAGCACTATTATGTTAAAAAAAATGTGGCCGTTAAAGATGTTTTCCTTGAACTTTTGTAATTGTCTAGTTCAATTGGTACAAATTTATTTGAGTAAACCGAACACTGTCAACTTTACAGACATTATGCATGAAAAGCTATTTCAATATCAGAACATCAACCACAATTGACAATTAATAAAACTGATTAGGTTTAACTTGTAGAAAAAAAGTGATGCAATTCACAACAAGTATAATGATGGTATTCAATTCCTTTCAATTTTTCGATGCCAAAAACTTGTCAAGATTTCCCTCTGAAGTGATCAAGAAAGGGATGAAAAATTATTAGGAAAAAGAATCATGTTTATCAAAGACTGTGAAAAATCTTATGTTACACTGCACCTGTGATCGTATGTATTACACAGGTAACAACATACTTGTCAATTATGCAACGACAACCTGAATACAGTTTGTAAAATACAATTTACAATTCATTCAGCCAAGATAAATGTCTTTAGTGAGTCAAAGCAGTGAAAACGAAATTCGGCAAGGCATGAGTGGTTGAAAAATCACTCATATTATCACTGAAGTTATATAGTATTGATACGTACACACTAATCGTATGAGCGAGACCTGGAGCGTGAGCGTGACCGCGAGTAGTTGCGACGCAATGGCGAATAGGTAGGAGAACCACGACGACGTGGACTGTAACTCCTTGAACGAGTACGTCCTCTCTCTCGATCTTCACTGCGGCCGCGATCTCCACTGCTGTGGTCTTCTTTGACACGAATGTATGCAACTTCACCCTGAGAATTGGGATAAAAAGTTAACGTGACAGTCACAACGAATAAGACATTTACGATCATTGTTTAAATAATAATATATTTGAAAAATGCTGAAGTAGTGAGAAACTGTTGTGGCTAAGGCATGTATTAATTGAGGCAAACAAAATTTATTGTAATTGTCATGAAATAAGGTGCAATCCTTCAAAAAATTTTAGGCCAATTCAATTACTGCAATATTTTTACCTGCAGTACATCAAAAATGAACTTAAATCGATAAGCTAGAATTTTCAGTTTTAGAAAATTACATTTTTTCAATGTCTAGTTTGTCATTTACAGAAGAGAAAATATGTCAGTGATATGGAAAAAGATAGTTCAGTTAATTGCACTCCACTAAATAATTACAAATAAACATAGAAGTTGTACCTCGTGCGATCTGAACCTGGAGTCATCTAATTTTTTGACCGCATACTTCATGTCTTCGTAACGTAGAAACTCAACGACACCAGTCCCATCTTTGTAGACATCTGCAAAGCAAACGTCACCTGCTTCGCGCATGTGGTCTTTGAGATCCTGCCAGCTTCCCGAGGATGGCAACCCCGTAACCAATACTCTATACTGAGATCGACGAGCCGGAGGACCACGGCCTCTAGAATTGCTCATTTCACCTCTGCCACCTCTACCGCCACTGTCACCACCTCCTGCACCACGTCCCCCGCGAAAGTTGTTACTTGGTCCCCCACCCCTGGGAAATTCTACTCTCAACCTATAGCCATCATAGTCATAACCATCTCTAGCATGTACTGCATCTTCTGCATCCCTGTAATTTCAATATAAACACCTTTATTTATTTATTTATTTTTATTCATTTGATCAAAATGTTTCAGGTGAAGTTTACTGAAGCTGTGTAACTTAAAATTAGTTCACATCATATATGAAATTGGTCTGCAACATGAAACTATCATTCTACAATATGAACTGAATATCTTCAAAAAGATTAGTCAACTATTGGAGATACTTTGAGCATACAAAAGACACTGTCAAGAAGTCAGATTGTTAGAAATGCCTAATCGCCAAACTCTGCAAAATTTGTAGTAACTTTGAAAAAAACTTTTGCCTAGCTATTTATGCTGTCCAACTGAATGAAATTGAAAACTGATTTACATGACAGCTAGTAACGTTTACTGTTAAAAAATCTACAATCTTTTTTAAAAAAAATCATGTTTTACTACTCCTCATCAATTATGCAAATCTTGATTCCGAGTAGAACCTGTTTTGTATGATAAAATATATGTGAAACAGTCTTGAGTTTCGATAAACTGCAAGTCGGAGAAGCAAAACCTGCAGTTTTTTTGTTTTTTTTCTTGTTTTTTTTTTATTTTATTTTATTTTTTTATTTTGTCGAGTTTTTATAATGTTTGAACTGTTCAGTAAAATTCCTTGACATTTCCCAATTATGCTGTCTTGTAAAAACTATAGGATGGGCAAAGTTAATAATTCAGTAACCTTGCAAAACTTGTATTTTTTACATCTGTGTGACTTGTTGCACTACAAAGTGACCAGACGCATGTCCAGAATTTTTGGCTGAGAGGTTAGCAGACTACGTATTTGGAGTGATATGTAATTCATTTTATAGAAGGAATAGACCTAGAGTTTTTACATACAGAATAACAACTATAACAGCAGCATGGTTGGCAGCCACAAACTAGCAGCGAAATCATTACCCAGTGTGTGTTGGGGTTTCGGATAACGACGCAATACAATAATTTATCAAGCCCGTAGCAAAAGTATGATGAAGGTCGAACTTATTTCAAAAAATAAGACACAGAAAGTTCTATGGCCCAAAGTCTCAAACCCGAGCTTGCCAGTTCACTGCTCCAGAGCCTTAGCCACTGCGCCACCTGCTCGCTCAAGGATGGAATATACCCGAAAGTATTTTGCTATAAAGCCGTGAAATTTCTCGGCTGCCAATCTTGCCGTCATTTACGTCCACGGACTGCCAATGCCGAGATACTGTGGGCTTTAATTGATGTAAAGTTTGAATACAGTCATATGTAATTTCCATTCAAATGTGCGCTCGATGTAACAAGTTTCACAGTGACTTCTGCAAGCTATACAATATGCATGAACTCTCATCCGGTAAAACGATTAAGCACAATTTAACTTTAAAGTATCGGCGTGTATTTGTGCATAAATGCGGATACGTGTTAATACACGTAATTCGCTCATGAATTCAAATGGTTGGTAAATTTGTGGTTGCTATCAAAAATAGATCACGCAATGTAAGTACAAGGTTACGTTGCATAGGCCTAGAGATGAGCGTGATTATTAGCGACAAGGGCGGAATAGAGCGCGCTGAGCATAATATGCGATAAATAAGTATGCCCAACACCCGTATGTTAACCTAACAGGTAGAAACGCAAAAAAATACGTACCTTGGGTCGTCGAACTCAACGAAGGCGAATGGCGGCCCCCTACGATTTTTCAAGTCAACAAAGGTAACTTTACCAAATTTGTAGAAAAGATCCTGAATGTCCTTGGTACGAATATCTGGTGGTAAATTTCCCACGTAAATCCTACACTCGTTCCTACCACCGTGAGACATCTTGATTAAACGGAATAACTAACAGAGTCTAGTTAATCATCAAATGCAACAGTGACGATATTTGCGCCTTAATTGTTCACGGCCGCTGCTTCACTCTTAGTGGAACAAACAAGATGGCGTGGCCCGGTCACAGTTCGGAAGCGGATACTTTAATTGATTTGACTAGTCTTTTTGAATTGGTTTAATTAAATCTGAGAAGAGAAAGATTCGTGTGAATAAGAAAAAATTAATCATTATTCATGGGTTGAAGATTTTTCAACTTATTTTCAATGCTACAAACCCGAGAGGGAGCTTTGATTTCAGTTACAGATGTTGATTTGACGGTGACCAATTGTTGCAAGTACGATGTTTTTGTAGTTTTCATTTCACTCCGTACATATATATTCAGAAGAAAAAAATCGATCACTTATGCTTTGATAAACGGAAAAAGGACATATAAATAAAAGCAAGCTGGTGATTGTCAAAGATACGCACGTTACCGTGACGGTTTATTTATATCCGATCCTGAAATTTGTGAAGTCACTATTGAGTCTTAAAAAAATTTTCGTTTTTCCAGAAATTACAGTAGGTAAGTTTAGATATTTGATTACACATGTTACCGTACGAATCCCTCGTTAACGTATCCCATCCCATTTTCGTTTCATGAATTCTAATATTTTACCGTCAATATACTAAATTTCACAATAATCGCTAGGCTTGGAGGCGTATGTTGCATTATGTTTTCATTACGTACAATATTAATTGGAACAAGCCAAAATTCCCTGCTGCTGGTGTATATTCGATTTGAAATGGTGAATAAAGAAAAAATAAGTTCGCAAAACTAATAATTTGAACAATAACAAGAAATGATGCGATATTTCTCGCTGCGGGTGTAATAATGTTTGAATAACGTTTGAATGCGTCCTCGGTATCCCTTCTTGCGCGGGCTGTACGACGCAAGGCATGCCGGGTTGATAGAGGACCCTGATAGAAGACCCTACACCTCGACCAATCAGGGTCGAGATACGTTGAGGTACAATCTTCAACCCGTGAAGGGATTTTTGGTGTTTGGCTCGAGCGCGGAAAAATCGCGGAGTAAATTCGGTTTGCCGCGGTAAACTGTGTGAAACGTAATCGAAAGAGCCTCAAGTGTTTGCCAGAATATAAACTAGCTGAGTGTAGCTTTTTAAAAGGTATGTTAACAGCTACTTTACGAAATATTTCGGTTTCAAACGGTCGGGGGGGCAATGATCTTACTGTCAAGTTTGGCTTTGGTTGGCGGTCTCTATATCACCCATTACGTATTCGCGAATATTAAACATGACATATATTCGTTACCAATTACAATTCTATCACTCGTTATTCTCGATCGCGTGCCGATCCTGCGACATATTTTCTTATCGATAAAACAATACCCGTCCCGCGCTTCTCCTCGCGCTTCGCCGTCGCTCCCGCCCGCTTATATTAACCGAGCCTCTTCTGCTGCTGGCGATCTGGCATCTGGTATTGACATGCCGGTATTTGACGTTCACGCCACTGTCAAAATCGCGCGTGTTCTACCTCCGAGGTTCATTTAAAATTAATTCGTATATTAGGTGCGAAACCTCACAAATTACACCTTACTCTCCAAAATTCGTTGTTTTCGTTTCCATAATCTCATCGTCTTCTTTCGTTTGTGCGATTTAGTATATTTCATCTGAGTGCATAGCCCTAAATTTATACTCTGAATCACTCATGTCGATCAAGTAGCTCCAAAATTTACGTGTCTATTGTAATTACGTATCAGACACCCCACTGGTTACTGTCGATGTGCAGTCGAAACTGTATTTCAACCTGCCGACTGAACAAAGTATTTACTCGAGGTGGTGAGACAGAGTTTATTACTATTTTTGTAGCACATATTCAAAGTCTTGTGGCAAGTTGTATATTTTTTTTTCTGCTTACAAATCTTTCAAGTGCTGCTACTGTTGGTTAATTTTCCAAAGGGTACTTTAACGCTGTTTGCGACTTGACAATATTAACCACTGACGAGTATCTGAAAGCTTTTCACTCACTTTTTTCTCAGCAGAATCTTTTACAAAATTTAGAATTATCTTTTTATCACAAAATGAGCAAATGAAATTTTTCTAGTTTACCATGATTGCTATCTACTGAGAAAAGTATTTTACTTTTTTTTTTGTTGGACGTCCTAAAATATCTTGTGGAAAAATTAATGCATCGACTTATAGTTTTGTATAATGCACATGAGCACCCATTAGAATGACGATAAACATGAGAAGGCAGCATAAGAGATAAAATTTTAATTGTATGCTTTGCAAAGATAATAATTCACATTGGCCTACCACCTTGAGAATATTTTGCACTTGAGAACCGGCTCATAAAATTGTAAAAACAGATGCAAAATTTGGAATGTTTATTATTGGTAAAACAAGATACGTACTAGATTATTTGAAACAGTAGGGATTTATTTTATACTCTTGGGCATCTGCTCGTTTTTTTTTTTCTGTTTTCTGATTAATTTTCCACATACCAACTAAATGCATAATGTGGAACGAATGTTTCACTCATTTTGCTACAAACTTGACAAGAATACCAAACAACATGAATATTACAGCTGATTGTAAATATGAAATATTTTTGAAAGAGTAGCCAACTAGAAAGTTTAATATCTAAGGAATCGCGAAAACTTATGAATATCAACATTGACTGATAAATTTCAATGTAAATATGACCAAAAATAATTAACTTTGAAATTTGGGTCCATTTCTTTTCACTTTCATTTCTAATAATCCCAGCGCAGGTGTCATTTCAATGAATTATTTAATCGTCAGTAATCCATTATATAGCAATCAGTTGATTTATTAATACCGAGTAATTAATCGTCTTTGAACATGGTTTACATGCAAGGTTTCAGACAAATACCTATCGGGCCATCATTCTTATCTTGAGAAAAACGTTTCATTGCTGTTTTCAGACCAAACAAGATGTCAGACCGTAAGGCTGTGATCAAAAATGCTGACATGTCCGAGGAGATGCAACAGGACGCCGTGGACTGCGCCACTCAGGCCCTCGAGAAGTTTAATATTGAAAAGGTGAGGGAATTGACTCACAAATTAATTTTTCAAGTGTTCTGAATTTATTTTCTGTGCTCAATTTTTTTCTTTGATCGTCAATAATGTTTATTGAATATTTGAGTAATTGACTGCTACTTACAGATAACCTGATATTTCTTTTTGTCATTACTATCCAAAACTAGAAGTACGAATACTAATTAATGCGCTTTGGGGTTCACTTGGGTGCGAAAGTTCGATAACAGCTTGTCCTAAGCTATTTTGATCTGTCTAAATATAGAGATTAACACGTCTCCCGGAAGTTTCTTAAGGTGTCCCAGTAATGGAAGCGTTACGCAAATGAGAGGAAGTTTTTGTTAGTTAATTAAGATAATGACGATATAGTAACCTTAATAAAGCAAACGCTGCAAAAGCAACATGAATGTTACGTACAATATCTATATTTTGAATTAGCTATTGCAAAAGTGACATATTTCACACTCATATTTGAAGACATGTTACCAATCCATCTTGTCAAATCTGCCTTCATATTTCAAAAGTACAAATTAGGAGTTGCTCACATTTAACATTACTTATTGTTAATCTCGAAATTTCTCTGATTATTATTCTGGGAGGTGGGTTTTCTTGAAGAAATCGTGTATATACCCCTATAATATTACTTGTAACTTGATTTGGTATTTTGATGAATATTTAATAATAAACCTCATGTTTTGGTGTGTTATAGGATATTGCAGCTTTTATAAAGAAGGAGTTCGACAAAAAATATAATCCCACGTGGCATTGTATCGTTGGACGTAACTTTGGTAGCTATGTGACGCACGAAACAAGACATTTCATCTATTTTTATTTGGGCCAGGTAGCCATTCTTCTTTTCAAGAGCGGATAAGCTGGATTCTATCCTCTGTACTATCCCCCTTCCCCCTTCAATCGCTATGTCATCTGAGAAATTAAATTGTATTACATATACAAATATATGATAAGAACTGATTTCAATAAAAAAAAGGTAAAGGAGGGTCCTGAAAGATGGCATATATGACGCAACAATCTCGTTTGTTCTCCAATTGCGTATTGGACAACAATATATGGACTAAAATATAAATCTATTTGTGTAGAGAATCTAAGGGTTGGGGGACATATAAAAATATTGACATACTACCTTACACGTTGAAATGTATTGCGTATGCCAAGAAAAAAAAAAACAAAAAACTTTGTTGTGTTCTTGTTTCTATTAGGTATATACTACGTGTAATCAGACCTTACTCGTGATAATGT
The DNA here is from genome assembly GCF_021155785.1 of Neodiprion fabricii. Classification (NCBI taxonomy): domain Eukaryota; kingdom Metazoa; phylum Arthropoda; class Insecta; order Hymenoptera; family Diprionidae; genus Neodiprion; species Neodiprion fabricii. The sequence continues at coordinate 31,887,882 of NC_060241.1, forward strand.
ACAGTTGCTCAGGGTTCTCCACCTTATGTTCATCGTTGCAGTTTGGTACTGCGTTATTGTTCAGGATCACGAAAATGCAACGTGTTGACTAGTCTGTGTATACATTATGTCAGAAACTAGATCCCCTGGTGCTGGAAATTATCACTAGCGAACACTGATTAAGCTAATAATTACAATTTACCATAATTAACAACAAAAATTTCGAAATTTTCCCTACTTAGCCTTACCCCCTCCTCCCCCACAATGCTACACACAATGAATAATTAGTTGAATGATTTTTTTTACTTGTTTGATGACGTTTTGTTTAATATTAAGATGAAGAGGAGTATTAAAAATTTAACGTGCCGATGAAAGCATCAGATTTTTTTTTATATATATATATACACACACACATATATATATTATACATTGAATAAATATTAATTACATAACAATTGAATATCGATTTTCATAAAGAAGGAAAAGAGAAAGAACGATACTACTTAATACTATTAGAAACATTCGTGTTACTATTGTTGTATTTTGTAACTGACACTGGATTTTTCACTGGCGTTTTATCAGGGCGATGCATACTTAAAAATCAGTGGTATGTTTGGGCTCCAGAATTGCTTCAGACAATGTTTGTCTGTTCCATCGTCACTATTGATCATTCAATACTCCATACGCTAATTACACATAACATAATTAATAAATAGATTATACAAATATGCTATTTATACATAGTGCAATCCACATGCGATATTCTCTAATTCAGAATGAATCGGGTTTGCGCCCTGCAAATAAATTATATGTGTTGCTATAAGAGTAACAACGTTTTTCCAAATTTCAGGCCTCAGCATGATTTTAATTAACCACCATCTACGCATATAGTGCGTATCTTTAGGTAATATTTTCACAACATTGATAGCGTTGTAGGGCTTAAGGATTGCCAGAACACAAGGGCAAAAGTCAAAAAACTAGGAGAGAATTGTACCTCTTGAGTGTTTAGAACGCATAATCTCACAATTTATTGGAAATAAGCACTTGAAACATTTATTATTATTGCTTGAATAGTTGATTAATTCATCAAGTTATTCAAATCGTAAGTCTTGCAAGTCTGGACCATTGTTGGAATCTGTGTCATTCACTTATTCATTACATTTAATATAAATTAATAATAAAGTATACTTGTTTTTTTGAAATCCAATTTCCTTTTCGTTTTTTCCTAAGTATCACTGAATTATTTGCCTCATCCTTTTACTTAAGTGTTTCACGATAAGTATACATCGTACACATTTATTATTTACATCTAGATTGGACCTAATTCCGTCATCTCCTAGCAGAAGAATTCTCCTTTGAGGAAATTATTCTCACTTTAGATCTGAAACTGTGATTCCAAATGCACAGATTCTAGTAACTAAGCTATTTCATAAATCTGAGAAAATCGATTGTTTAATGCGAAATAATGAGTAATGAGAATTGATTATACTTATCCTACCCTAATGCCATAATGAATCATACTTCAAACCTATTTTTACTCAAACATCCACTATTTTGGGATCTGGGTGTCGCATCAAACAGCTTAGAACAAGGTGAAATAATTTTGTGACTTGAAGATTGTAAGATGCAAAATCTTTGCTTCTTCGAGTGCTATACCCTGGATATTTGCAAGTGTTGTGCTAGTTCAACAATTTTTCAATTACATTTTTATTACGAAAATCTGGAATAAATCAACAAACATAACGAAATTCTTGGCCTATGTGTTGGATAGTTATGAGTTTGTGGTTTGAAGAATTCTCTAATATCAGAAAATGCAGAACAGCACAGTACTATGGAAATACGGATTCTTCTGAATTAACTGTTGACCCGATTAATGAAGATTAAGTTGAAATATTTTAAGTGTATCTCACACCACAGTTTCTTCCTCACTTGCATAGCAATCTCGTCAAATATTTGGAATAAGTATTATAATCCCATACACATAGCTGGAAAATGAAAGTATACTTTTCAACTTGAATGTTGGAGACTGAATCGACTTTTCTGTGTGAGAAGCGACCCATAGTCTCAAAAAACTGACGTGCCACCAGCCTAGCAGTTGTACACACAATTTTTTTTTTCACCACAAGTGATTAATTATCCTTCACAATGTCGAACTTTTAAACTAGTATGACCACCTTTGTATACAGCCTGAAATAAGTTTCATTGATTTATGTCACGGATTATTCTGTGTAGCAATCATCTTGCATCCTCGCACCACCTGTATCTTGGCAATGATTACTACGTTCGCAAGTTATTAGATAGACATTTTTTCAATCTTCGTACATGCTCCAGTATTAACTAGTTTTATCAACGAGACTTGGGCGAATTTATGATGTGTCGGATACCTCATGTTGGCTATTAAAGTTCAACTATGGAATCTAGCAGATAAATGCTTGACAGGCGTGTCTCAAATTTTAATATTACCATACTTTATCATATGTATAGGTATATTAATTGCATTATACAGCAAAAATTAAGATAGTGATGATATTTGACAGTAAGCATTATTGTAAGGCAAACATGAATTTCCTAGAAAAATTTTATAAAACTGGAGTGTATGCTAACTTAGCACGCTGCAATTGGATAATTGCGGTGTATTATATTCGAAATTTGGCAGGGTACAGTGATATTCAATGACAAAAACAAGACATAAAATTTATACAACTTGAGACACAGCCTTAAACAATTCCTGTGGGGAAACGGTATTAATTTAATGTTGTGGATCTCTGGATGGAATGTACTGCGTGTGTATTTACTTGTTCTATCTGAGGCTGCTGTTTTCACTACTAAATATTAATACAGTTGTCCCTGAAAGTACTTGTGATTATTATCCTGATTACATGTCCTTTTCGTGTCCTACACATGTTTTAGATAAAAATTATCAAAAACGATAACGAGCATGATAATATTCAAAGAGTTATCAGTAATTAGACTTATATTTTCATTTTTCTTGCGTAATCGTCAATGGCGGTTCCATATTTTGTAAAATTTCTTAGGTTGTTTGGAATTCAATCTAGATAGGAAAAACAGTTATAGAAAATTCTTGGAAGCTGTGAATGTTTGTAGGCCTGTGTGTAGAGGATACGAGAGCCGCCAACCTCTGAATACTTTGCAGCAGTTCGCCGTCCAATCTTGATACTTCAGACTTTGTATCAGAGGTACAGCAAGTATGAATGCCTAGAAGTAAACTCGAAGGTATGATATGAATATCCATAACTTGACATCTCTAAAATTTTAGAGATGTGTAATGAAAACGAATGTAAAACATTTCTCTGTTTATTTAATGATGCGATAACATTTTACTATTTATTACACACAATACACTAAATTATCATATAACTTTATACACGTTAGTTATTGATACATGTGTTCGTGCTGCTCATCAAGAATAATTAGGTAATTATAGTTTAAATCCTGAGTGTATGGCGACAACACCAAAAGTTAGATTTTCGTAATTTACTTGTCTAAATCCAGCATCCTCGATCATGTTCTGAAAGTAAATAGAATGTCACATTGTATATTATCCTTATCTTATCGGAGCTGCAGATGAGAAAAGTACATAAGAATTCGTCGCAATTGGATTCCGATTGTTCGGAGTGGGTTGCGATAAACGAACTGAATTAGATATGCAAAAACGTTTACTTCGCTTCTTAAAGGGGACCATTAAAAAACTATAAAAATAATCAGATATGCTAGTTAAAAATTACCTTAAAATCGTCTTGCCTGGGAAATTTTCTAATACTTTCAACAAGATATTGGTAAGGTTCCCACTGTCCAGCAATTAGCATGCCCATAACTGGGATCATTTGAAAGGAGTACTTGTCATAGATCCTGTGATAAAATGATGATGAATGAAGAATACAGTAAATCGCACAAATATTTTATTCTTAGATCAAATTTAAAGGACAATGCTTAGGTATGATAATGCATACCAATGCAATGGAATATTAGTGTTTGGCTTCACGCAGTGTAACTTGTAAGGGGTAATCGTAAAACTGTATAAATATTGAAAAATTCAATATAACTGCTGCGATTGTAGGTATTCACATTGATGCACTTGAAACTCAAATCTTAAATAGTCAATGGAAAACCCGTAGTCAGGTCAAGATTCCTCATTGTATCAGGTAAATATAGAATGATAATGCCTGAATCACATTTGAATAATAATTTCTGTCTCATCGGTATTGATCAAGCATAAACGTACTCTCTATTGATTTGAAAAGGAATTTGATGCTATTCTCATAACTCTCTTGCTCAAAGATGACCCAATTGAACAAGAGCAAAAATTTTCTTACGTTACACTCAAAAATCGAAACGTCGTATACTAAGTTTTTGCATCTATGGTATCTGGCATTTAGCTGAATTCAAATGCAAGTCGAACAGATTTAACTTTCTTTATTATAGACTACCATATTATGAATTTCTACTTGCACATAAACGGGGCGCTGAGAGGGCTAACATAAACCACAGCAAACAGTTACTGTTCACAATCAGTATGACATTACACAATTTTAAGATGTCTTAATCAGTTCAGTATATTTCCACATTTTTTTTTCAGCTGGGAAAGAGATGACAATTGAATCAAAATTATGGGTAGAATCAGAGGATGCATATACGTATATACTTGCTGAAGTTTAACTGAAAATTGAAATTGTCCTGTGTATGAGTATCAGGATTAAAAAAATTGTATAGGATTGAATCTGTGTAAATAATAACAAGTTTTATTCCACCGAGATGCAATCACAAAATCTCAGTCTGTGCAGTCTGATACTGCACTGGAAATTACAGACAAAAGTCATCCTCACGACTGGAAATTTAATTGTGTTGTTATTCTATTCGAGATCTAAGAGTGGAAGAAAGATTTTTCATGCAGAAATATCTTTGTCAAGATTTACTTGCGAACTTATATCAATTTTCTTAATAGCTGACAATTTTCTGGAAGTGTACTTTCACCAGTTTGAAGGATGCTACTTTCTGTTAGGGGTAGCTTGTGCGTTTGTGCTTATAAATAGAATCTGAGGATATTGATGTATCAAGGTAAACATGAAGGGGAGATGCACCGATAGCTATAGAATGAAAATACTCTCCACTGCTGGGGAAAGCCTTAAAAATTTATGTTAAAGGTCTAGTTTATGATATGTGTGATAGAAGATTAATATATGCCAAACAATAGGACAGCTTTCCTTTACAGTACAAAAATGGAAAATTGTGAGATTTTTGAATCCTTGAAACTATTGCTAGGATATTAAAAGCGCAGTGGAGGCAATTTTTAGCTGTAATTGTGTGAAAAAACAAATGGTAGATGAAATTGCATAAAGCTTCGTTAAAACTTGAATATACACATGTAAAGACAAATCACAGAAGAACAACATTTCACGTTTGGCAATAAGGCGAGTATAAGGGGATTTCTTCAATATGTGCTTCATTTTTTCAAAACATGGAACGTTTCATTGAGTCCCAAAACTTGCATCAAGGCAGTAGTCTGTTTCATCTGCAATATACCCGACTTGCTATAGAAATTAAGTTAACTCCACGAGTTGAGTAAATCAATACACATGCAGTAGCAGACTTCCCACCCTTAAGCTTTACATCATTGTCATCCTAACATTAACTACGGATATTTTTTAACAGTATATCACCTGAACAAACATGGTATTGAAAGACAGAGAAAATTAAAGATCTTATTTGACCTTCAGTACTTCACTTTTACAAAAAATAACTATCCAATTTTTATACTGAGTAAACCAGTTGATGATGGGTTGATGGAAGTCTATCAACTGATTTTCAGAGAAAGTTACACTAACGAAACATTGCATAATAGATTTAGACTCACAAATCGTAAATTCCAGTCATGGTACATTCATCTTGAAATAATAACGAAAATTATTTCCTCTTGTTGATTCAGAATTATCATAATTACATATAATATCACTTTACTGTATCAATTGTAAAACTATCACAATTGAATTTACTAACACTTCACATGAAAGACAAGCCATTATTTCATACCATTGCAATGCCTCGTTATTCAAATGGCTGAACTCAAGGCACAGGAAACGTCCACCTGGCTGGAGAACTCTATAAGCTTCGGCGAGTACCTGGAATGTAACGGATACTCATATTGAGATATATTTACTAGTTACATGATTCATATTTCCAAGCCACTTTTAAAGCTGGAGTACATGTAGTTTGAGGGTATATTGGCTTCTTGTAAAAGCCGTTATTGCAATTTGCATATTAACGAAGCATCCTCTGATTCCTTGCATTATTTTCTTGAATATTTTCAATAATCTTTTCTACATTCTCTATTTTCATGGCATTCTGCAATCTTTGCAAAAGTAACGTATTGTATCCAACACCCATATCTTATCATAAGAAGAATTGCTTAAATGTACAGTTCATTGTTCTGTAAACATAGCTTTCACTCAATTTATAGTAATACATATTCTAGATCTAACAGAATTTCGTTTACAGTGTACAGTTTTGAAGGATATTCAAGTTAAGTAGCAACTAAGACCAGTGTTATATAAATAGCTAAATTTTGATTCAAACAAGCGTGTAATGCGTACTGGCAGATTATTTTTCAATGAGGAAAACGTGCATAGCGTTGTAAATTCATTGAGAAAACGAATCATGGTCGTCTAAGTTTTACACAAATATATTGAGAATAATCTTCCTCTAAATGCCTGTTCTTACATTTTCGACATGCGTGACGTTTCTAATCCCAAAGGCAATAGTGTAGGCTGTAAAAGAATCATTGGCAAAAGGTAGTTTCTCGGCGTCACCTTGTTGCCAGGTGATGTCGTAGCCTTTGTCGACAGTCCATCCTTGTTTTTCAGCTCTAGCTTTGCCAACATCTAACATTGCCTCATTTATGTCGCACACAGTCACATGGCTTTGCAAATTTTCTGGGTTTCTCGTATTTTTCAAGTAATTTAAATATCGGAAAGTTATGTCACCCGTGCCGCCAGCTACGTCCAACAATTTCGTACCGTGTGTCGGTCCCAAGCGTTGGATAAAAATATCTTTCCACACTCGATGAATACCGAGACTCATTGCATCGTTCATCACGTCGTATGACCCAGCAACGTTTTCAAACACAGCATGAACTGCAATATAAAGCAACGTTCAATAGCAAACTAACAATAAGTTTAATCTGCAAATCAAAAACACTATTGTAGTTTTGTAACGAGTCTGCGATAATCTGTAATTCTTTTCAGATATATTTTCAAAGGGAAAAGGTAACGAGTAGAATTTGCAAATGATTTCATGCGAAGTGTATATACTTCGTCTAGCCCGTCCCATTCAATGAAAACAATTAAAATATACACAGAAATCTTGTATTAAATCGTAAACATCGAAGGTTACGACCTAACCTTACCTTTTTTCGCTTTTTCACTTTCTTTGACAGTTTGATAGCCAAAATGTGTTTCTCTGCTCTCATCTTCGTCGTTTTTTTTTTCACTATAAGCTGAACTTCGCTGGGAAGACGTAACGCTGAATCGCCGGTTGGCAAAGCTCTTGCCCGTTCTTGCTAACCTAAAATTGATACACTTGGAGAGCGCCATATTTATGTCAAAGCGATATATGTCGATAGGGTCAAGGACGATCAGGCCGATCGAGCCTTCAATTTCGATAGTCGACGACCTCGACTTGATCAATGACAATTAATGGGCGTGTCGCATGGCGAAATGGCGCAAAAAAGATCGCAATATAAAAGTCATGTGTTTGTAAACACGGTAAAGTAAGGCTCGCTAGTGAGCTCGTTGCACCATGACTGGCTCCAAAAATGACAGTAAGTACACCATGCTGTCGTATTCTTCTCTCCGATCGTGTGCTTATGATATTTCGTGGGTAAGTGTTCTACGTCCCAAGAATCGAAATTACGTGTTTAATACTTCCAACACCTGGAGTACAGATCTCTGTTGTTTATTGAAACCAATCGGGGTTACGCATGAGTATTGCACTGTAACCTTTGCTGGTCATTCCTTAGATCCCCAGAACGACAGACCACAAATTTACCAACACTATTCGCATCCTCATTGTGTTTCTAACCTTCCAGAAGCACAGCATGTTATTGAAGTCAAGATTTCCCACATCAGGCAACGTTTTAATTGGGACTGTGGGGTATCCTGCGTGTTGATGGTCCTACCTGACGAGCAGAGAAAATATTTTATCGACAATTTTGACCAAGTTTGTAAAGACGAGGGATTCGACAAGAGGTAAATTTCCTTTCTTCGCCACAATGCATCTATGATATTTAATGGATATGTTTCCTACATCCGAATAGTCGAAATTATACGCTTAATACTTCCAGCACCTGGAGTATAGATCTATGTTATCTATTGAAAAGATTCGGGGTTACGCATGAATATTGCACTATAACCTTTGGTGTTCATCCTGGATACCGTGGAGAACATTTTTACGACAAGATACTACACAAGGTAGTCACAAAATATGTTCTATCTGATTTGTGCTGCTGCAAGTCAGTACCATTACGTCAGAGAATTCTCTTAATTTTCAAGTATTTGTTTTTTCTACTCTCAGTTCGGTGTTTTATGATTGCATACTCAATATTCAGCTATCTAATAATTCAGAATTAGAGAACAATTGAGACAAGGCAGTTTACTAAAACTGGTGAGAAATTAAGGTCGTAAACAAAAATTTATATGCGAATGGCGATGTATTTTTGTAGGGTAAACTACCTGTATTAATTAAAATGGTTTTATTGAAGCTATTGCGATTCAAACGATGCATTTGGCATGTGGTATTCCAAGCTGGAATTGCTTGTCAAAGTTATATTATCTTATTAACAGGATGAAGACAGAGTGAATAAGAGATTTCAAGAGGCACGATTGAATAATATTACAGTAAAAAGAACGTCATTGTTAAATACAGATCTCATAAGGCACTTGACTGCTGAAGGACCGATTATACTCTTAACTAATGCAAGTTTGCTGTGGTGTGATATTTGCAAAAATAACAAAATTACATGCGAATTACGGAACTGCTTTCCTTGGCCTGTAAGCTATAACGGCCATTACATTGTCTTAGTGGGTTACAATGACCGTAGAAAGAGATTCCTTTATAGAAATCCTTCATATAGAGAACGTGAGTACTTCATATTTTTTTCTGACATGTTATACTACTTACTGCACTAGATAATAGATTATAAGAGAAATGGCAGAAATGATCGACAGAGATTTTAATTGTTTACTATCCCTCATGTAATAGTCGGGACAAGACCTGATTAAAAAGTCAGATTTGTACATATAGGTATATGCGCAATGTCCTACTACCATATGGAAGAAGCAAGGAAATCTTATGGAACAGATGAAGATGTTATTTTGATATATAGTACAAATTTATCTCCGTTAATAAATAGTTCATGATGTAGCTAATTGATTTCCATAGTTAAAGATATAGTCACTTTTATGATAGGGTTTTTCAAAGGAAAATCACTATCACTGAGATTAATAGTTTTGATAATCAATATTGAAGAATTACCTATATATTTCTCAATCTACGTTAAACACATCGTAGGTGGAGGAATAGAAGATATGCATGTTTTTATGACATGTAATTCAGTGCCTCGATCATTCGTTACTAATTAATGATAAATCAGTTAAAACGTAGAAC